>NW_027249900.1:0-61936 GCF_030848795.1 Temnothorax nylanderi
CAATAGCCGCAAGAGAAATATATCCTACTTAGAAGCTCGTAACCGAGTTAAAAAAAATCCATCACCACTCCCCGATTTCAGTTCCTCGAGCTCCTTCCCCACACTCTCAAGCACTCCTAGTTCCGGAAGGTCGCAAAAGAGTCTGAGATTTAATTTCGAACCATCCCCTTCTCTACGTAGTTTCCCTTCGACATCACCTCCTTTGTATGCATACTTCGTAATGGATCTCAGGGCAACCAAAATAGCCCGCCTAACCTCAGTCCAAGAGGGCGTAGCCTTTCGGAAAACTCAAATTTAAGTAATCGCGTTGCTCAAGAGCAGCTTATTAAAAATCGACAGCAAAAACTCAAAGAAGCTCAGAATTAAAATTATGTTTGATAAATATGTTATTTAAAGCAGCGAATTGTTGGTATATAATGTATTTTTTGCTTTAATTTAATCAAAAGCATAAACTGTTATCTGCTTTATTTAAAGCAGTGAATCGTTGATATTGTTACGTCCAACCCCGGGATTAGGATAAGAAAATCTGGGAAGCGAAGGAAAGGCTAACCAGAGGGGTCGGGGTAAGGAAGGACGCAACTAGACGCTTAAGAATACTGCTCGCAGGTACGCGCTCTGAGGCGCGTGGCGCGAGCCGAACGCACTTTTCTGACTCAGGAAGGGTCAACGTCCGTAGGGACGCTAAGACGCCTTCCGTGAGCGGTGCGATCGTCGGTCCTCTTTCGAGTCAAGGAATTTAATCCCTTTAACTCAGGATCGGACCTCGTGCAATTTCGAGAGGGAGATGAGTGGTGAGTGAGGTCTTAAATTAAAGAATGAATGGAGATATCTTTAACATAAGTATTTATATTTATTTGACATAAAAAGAAGTGTCATCTGATATAAAAAAAATGATTACAAGCTAGGCGTAGTGTGAGATATATATATATATATATATTTAAAAAAAAGGATTCTATGTAAACGGTTATTGTACATTATGTGGATTTGAAATTAAATTAAGTCGCAATTAAAAATAAAATATAAAGAGATGTTCGCGGGGTGAAAACAGAGAGACAAGAATTTATGGATGGAAAATAATTATTAATCTAAGGTGACTATTTCGGGATCGACCTCTTCCTCGAGAACCTCAACGGTCGAGGCGGTCGAGGGGGTCGGGGACGGACTTCGGGAAGAGGAAGGGGAATCGGGAGGTTCTAGTAAGCGGGCGGGATCGGGGTTGACGGGGACCACGCGAAAAGGGGCCACGCGACAAACAGGCCGAGAAGGTGCGGTATCAGGGCGAGAAGGTAGGACGACAGGGCGAGAAAGTGGAACAACCGGGCGATTCTCCTGCGACGAGCAGGGTTCCTCGGTAAAAGCTGGTGGGGGCGGCGGAGTGGCAACCCGCGGAGGACCGGGGTTCTCGCGTTCGGGTCGGAGGGACTCAAATATTTTCTTGAGTCTCTTGTTCCGCCGATATCGGGCGTGTCTCGCGGCGCCTTGGGACTTCGCAAGGTTTTCCGTGGGACCATCCGAATTCACTATAAATTGGTGGGATTAATTATTGTAGTACGTTGATCGCAGGGAAGTCAACTCGGTTTTGTAGGATTTTGAATTAAGGGGAGAGGGTCTGCTGAGCTTGCTAACAGTAATAAAGATTACTCCGAATCCGCCGATGATTCGGCTAATTCGGAAGTAATAAAGGAAAAGATTACTCCGAATCCACCGATAAATCGGCTAATTCGGAACCAATAAAGGAAAAGATTACTCTGAATCCACCGATAAATCGGCTAATTCGGAAGTAATAGAGAAAAAGATTACTCCGAATCCACCGATAAATCGGCTAATTCGGAAGTGATAGAGGAAAAGATTACTCCGAATCCACCGATAAGTCGGCTAATTCGGAAGTAATAAAAGAAAGGATTACTCCGAATCTACCGATAAGTCGGCTAATTCGGAAGTGATAGAGGAAAAGATTACTCCGAATCCACCGATAAATCGGCTAATTCGGAAGTAATAGAGGAAAAGATTACTCCGAATCTACCGATAAGTCGGCTAATTCGGAAGTGATAGAGGAAAAGATTACTCCGAATCCACCGATAAATCGGCTAATTCGGAAGTAATAGAGGAAAAGATTACTCCGAATCCACCGATAAATCGGCTAATTCGGAAGTGATAGAGGAAAAGATTACTCCGAATCCACCGATAAGTCGGCTAATTCGGAAGTAATAAAAGAAAGGATTACTCCGAATCCACCGATAAGTCGGCTAATTCGGAAGTGATAGAGGAAAAGATTACTCCGAATCCACCGATAAATCGGCTAATTCGGAAGTAATAAAAGAAAAGATTACTCCGAATCCACCGATAAGTCGGCTAATTCGGAAGTGATAGAGGAAAAGATTACTCCGAATCCACCGATAAATCGGCTAATTCGGAAGTAATAAAAGAAAAGATTACTCCGAATCCACCGATAAGTCGTCTAATTCGGAATAGTGAAGGGAATTGGAAGGTCGGAAGGATTAACGTTTAATGTTTAAGGATTAATGTTTGGCCGAGAGACTTCCAGAACGCGTGAGTGATCGAGTGAATACAAAGGGGATAAGACAAGGACAAAAGCCGATATCAATATGTGTATATGTATCTAGAGGACTTACTTCTTGGTGCTGGTCTAAGTGAAGTGAGATCTCGTGATTCTCAGCTCCTCGGTGAGCACTCGTAGTTTTAACGCGCACAACTTGGTCGATCACAACTCGAGCGACAAAACTCTAAGACCGAAATTGACTGGAGAGACTGAAGCCCAAGGTATGCACGAGACTGAAGTCCAAGGAGAAGAGAGAGAGAGAGTGATCTAATGTCAGGGTTTATATAGGGAGTTTTAAGGAATGGAAGGGATGGGTTTCGTTGAGAGAGAGGTGTTTCGTTTTGGATATTTCTGGTTGGCGGGATGTTTCTAATTTTTGTTTAAAGGATTTCTTATTGGGCGAGATGTTTCTCACCCAAGAGGTAGATTTTTAGGTTTTCGCCTATCCTAGAGAGCTAGAGACGGTTATCGATTTTTCCAGCTTTCCGTTGGTGAGTTCCTTCGTAAGGCCCTCACTGTCTTATTGGGGGTGTAACCCATCGCTTCTTCCAGTGACTCATTTGTTTTCGACCATCGCCGATTTCTCTTTTATTAGCCTTTAGGCCCCCTTTTTTATCTCGCGGCCCTGTTTTTGTGTTGACAGACGGTGCATACCTTTTAATCTTAATAGTAGGTACAAGGCAAACAGAAACTTACGCCACGTGTATTTACAACGTCGCACGAGCGATTTTAGGCACGTTCTAGGCTTTGTCTCTATTTGCCGGAAGAATCCTCGCTCGATGCAATAAAGATCTTCATCAACCCCGTCCGGCATTAAGCCCCCTTTTTGCGCGTCGTGTCGCCGGGTTATAGCTATGGGCCAGACAAAGTCGACAAAAACCCGATCACGCATGCCTCGTCTGTCAGTAATTTGTCATCTGGAAGGTTGCTTAAGTTGCCCAAGTGAATAGGTATTTTGATCATAAAAAAAAGGAATGTGAGGAGATCAAGCCTCACTCGCCGATCGACAACCGTTCGTGCTTATCCTAATCTTAAGGCCTATCCTGGGCCCATAGGAATTTCCGCGAAAAAGGGAAATCGTGGAGTTCGCAGGACGTAACAATATATTAAACAGTCTTCTTATTAAAGCAAAGAATAGTTGATATAAAACTGTACAATTAAAGGTAGTTTACAATTATAATCATACAATTATATAATCATAAAATTGTACATATACTTTTCTATACCAACTATTCTCTGCTTTAACACAAAAAGACTGTTCAATATATCAGCGTTTTACTGCTTTAAATAAAGCAGATAACAGTTTATGATTTGATTAAATTAAAGCAGAGAATACATTATATTTATGAAAGCAAAGAATAGTTGGTATGAAACTGTACAATTAAAGCAAAAACGATCCTATTGCCTCTCCTTCTTTATCACAAACTAATTAATTACCTGAATAACTGCGAACACGAAATAAACGTGAAAGATACTTTGTAGTATACACACTCCTTCTCTCTCTCTCTGTCTCTCTCTCTTTCTCTCTCTCTCGCGTCTTTAACCGATTGCAAACTGCAAAATAGTGAAACAACATATAAAATGTTTGGCACATTCATGATTTTGCTATAAAAGGAACAATATCAAAGCAAAGAAACGGAAAATGCAAAAAAGGATAGACAGATTGACAAAAATAGATTGAGAATTTAAAATACACCCTTACCTTTTTTCTTTGTCACACTCCTGTTCTCCCCCTCCTCTCCCCTCCCCTCCCCCTCCCCTCCCTCCCCCTCTCCCTCTCCCCTCTCCCTCTCCCTCTCCCTCTCCCTCTCCCTCTCCCTCTCCCTCTCCCTCTCCGTCTCCCTCTCTTTCTCCCTCTTTCTCTCTCTCTTTCTCTCTCTCTCTCGCGTCTTTAACCGATTGCAAACTGCAATAACTTTTCTAATATACGAATATACTGTCAAAATATAAACCCGTTTCTCTTACTATCACGATCTCTTAATCCTTTATTTCTTTTTTACAGTACGAAATTATGCGCGATTTTAAATTCAATCGATCAAAAATTCAGTCTATAGAAAAGACAGCGAGTCAGTGGTCTCCTAGGCTAGACGCTGGATTCACGCTCCGGAGATCCGGGTTCGATCCCAGCCGGGTACACAAAATCCTGGTGGGGTTTTTTTTCCCGGTGATTCGTGGCGGGTCTAGTAGAAGGCGGCGGGGACTACAGGATGCGCGCCTCCTCGGAATTTTCGGAGGTCGCCATCAAGTCGATTTCTCCCTCCTAATGGGGGACTCGCCCTCACCCGCCCCGTGACGGGTATGGTGGGGAAAGAGGAGATATCGGCGCTACCGTCTATCGGAAAGAGACGTAAAACCGTTGGTCCATGAAGGAAGGAAACGGGAAACCACCTTCATCATTTATCCCAAGAGAACATTATGGCTTCATTCAGCGTGTGGTTCGCCACTGTACATGACCATATCTCTCTCTCTCTCCCTCTCTCCCTCTGGGGTTTTTTTCCCGGTGATTCGTGGTGGGTCTAGTAGAGGGCGGCGGGGGCTACAGGATGCGCGCCTCCTCGGAATTTTCGGGGGACGCCATCAAGTCAATTTCTCCCTCCTAAGAGGGGACTCGCCCTCACCTGCCCCGTTGACGGGTATGATGGGGAGAGAGGGGATATCGGCGCTACCGTCTTTCGGAAAGAGACGTTAAACCGTTGGTCCATGAAGGAAGGAAACGGGAAACCACCTTCATCATTTATCCCAAGAGAACATTATGGCTTCATTCAGCGTAAAATTTTCCGCAGGACTAAATAGCTCCCCAATCGGATTCGCCACTGTACATGACCATAATGTCACGACTCTTCAGACATGAAGATACGACGAGAAAGAAGAATAGAAAAGACAACTTCATAAGTTGCTAGTTTCACATATCATATGTCATTTGGAAAATATACAGATTATTTCGATTTTCAATATATTTATACGAGAGGCGAAAAAGGATACTTAAGAAATGGAAGAATATAAGAATTGGGTATTTATATAGAATAGCTACTGCACCTCAAAAATTAATAAAAATAGGCTCATTCGACGCATTTTGGCACGAAACGAAAGAATCTGGCGGAAAAATGCGGCGGTCTGCTCTGCGAAGCGAGATATTTAGCGTTAAAGTTGACGATTCTTAGGTTAGAAATCCTGTCATACCGACGTGATGTAGCGATCATGAACATGCCCCGCGGCCACACGCGCATACTCTGTCAGCTCTGTGGCCACAAGCGCAGCGACGTTCAAATTATTATTTACAACCTCCAAATGTATTCAGTCGAGCAAATATATAATAATCCGTGGCTCTTGGTACAAGATGTTGTTGGCGATGCGAAAACATGGCCCAAATTTATTCGGAAGATGTTTTGGGAGAAAAATTTTAAAGATCATAATAGAATGATTATTGTAAATTTTGCAATTTTAAATCACGTTTCGGAAGATTTTTTGCACGATATCCTAAGTTTTACATTGAGAAACGCATACACAGAGAAGAGGAAACGGAATATTAAGGATAGATTCCGTTATTTAAATCACGAGGTAACTTAATTTTAATTGATAATTATATGATCAAATAAGTATTATTGTTTTTTATACTTTGTAGGAATTCGGGCAAATTCGTCGCAGCAATGTATACAGCTACAGCGTTTATGAGAAAAAAATGTTGGATTTAAATTTCAACCCAATGCATAAATAATAAAAATTAATTTATTTAAACATCTAATATATATATATATATAACATGTTAATAGAATAAAGATTATTAATTGAAATATGAAATTGACTTAGACTTCACAACGGGATACATCAAACATTAATTGTGAGAAATGCGGATGTTGCAACACAGTTTTCTTATTGTTCCGATGTCGAAATGTGTCTCCAAATGTTAATTAATCTGCTTGCCCGGCCTCGACAGTAGACAATGGAGGATACATCTGAGCGATGACGTCGAAGGAGATTTTTATTCTCTCAGCCCTAGGATGAGCGTGTTTGAATAAAAATTCGAATAAATATCCCTCGACATGGTACGGTCGAGTCCCGTACTTTGGAATATTTGCTCGAACTTCTCTCCAAACACGTTCAATGTGCTGAGTATGGGCGCCTGTAAATTAAAGAAGTATTTATTTTAACATATAGGTACTTGTAACTATCACATGTTTTGTCGTTACTTACCAGTATCTGGATCGACGAAGTTGTACGTGTGATTGACTGTCAGATGTTGGAAGCCCTCATTGTTAAGACAATTATAGGACTTCCAACAATCTGAAACAATCGTTGTTCCTGGCAGGATCCACTCCTTAATGCATGCCAGGAGCGTTTGTTCCGTACGATCCTCTACTGGAACAATAAAAATTTTCTTCGACTCTCGCTCGTATCCTCCAAATATCCAATTGCCTTTTAAAAGGCGACCACGGTTGTATTTACGATGGCCAATTTTTGCCTCGTTGATTTCAACGGTGCGTCCTGGACCACCAAGTTTCTCACTGCACTTATCAGCCCAGTACGCACAGACCTGTAAATATAAAAAAAATAATAATAATATATGTAGATATTTAAATTAGTGCATAAAATTAAAGTATATTACCTCGCGACAAAAACTGAACCAGTCGACAACCGTGTTGGGAGAAACACCAAGTTCTTCCCCGAGGTCTTCTTGTCGAGGAGGGCGTAGCATTAGGAAACTCGCTATAATCTTACAAATTGTAGCGAGTTCCAAATTGCTGTTTCCGAACCAAGTGCTTACTTTAGCACTTTTAAACAAATTACAGCATTTGGAGACACGTTTTTTTTTTAAGAAGTTGCTGTAGCATATCTTCTTTGACATCGGAACAATAATGTCTCTTTATTAATAATTAATTCTACACCGCAATTCCCACAATTAATTTTTGATGGCAACACACCGTGTTGAATCAAAAAATCCACTAATTTTTCATGACTCGCCATTAATTGTATAAATTCGAAAAACAGCATTTTCTCTAGATTATTTTTATTGCGATTCTTATTTTGCGTACGGGTGCATACGACACATATCAGACATTGTATTGGCGCGCTTCATTTGTTTAAAATTTCGCGATTGTGTCGCTACATTTCGTCGGTATGACAGAGATTTCATAACTTGTCAAGTCGTCAAACATGTACTTTTCATATACCAACTATTATCTGCTTTAACAAATTATTTCTGCTACAGATATTAAGCGTTGAAGTTAATGAAACAGAAATAATTTGTTAAAGCAGAGAATAGTTGGTATATGAAAAGCACATATTTATATAGAAAATCACAACTTCTATAAAGCAGGACATACACACGTGTATGTGTGTGCCCTGGTTTAACAAAAATCACAACTTCTGTTGCGTAGCAACTAGCGAATGTCGTGCACGACGTAGGCCATACAAAAAATAAATACACAATAAAAGATCCGCGGCGCAGACCCACGCACGCACACGTACCCGCACATACATATATATCTGTCTAGCCGCCGGGCGGCATAACTTCAGGCGTCTTCGGCGCCTAGGATCTTCGAATCGTGGCTTCCGCTATCGTCTTCTCCTTTCAACCAATATTAGCAGTCACGGCCGAACACGAGCGAATCGGCGGGCGGATCTAAGATCCACCAATAGAATGATTTGTGTTTTCGCAAAAGCGGTAGCGGGGGTCACGGCTGCCGCGACGCAGTCGAGCAGTAAGTCGAAGGAGGCATTCGAGGTCGGTCAGGCGAAGGACACAGTCAATCTCAAGCGATCGAATTCGCAGTCGAGTTAGTTAGCCGAGGAAAACGCTATACGAACGCGGACTTCTAAACGAAACATTGTCGCGAACCAGGTCGTTCCGAAGACGTTATCGCGATCCAGGCTTAAGCTTGAGGCGTCATCGCGATCTCGGAACGGCGTCTAGGCGTTTTCGCGAGTGCGTGGGTCCGACGCGAGTCGCGAAACAATTCGACGAAAAGGCGTTCCGAATAGTTAATGATCAATCAATAGATTTAGTGCGTATATGTATCGAGTAAAGACTCAAATGCGATGTAACTTTCAAAATAAAATACGTGTGTTCAAATCAAAGTGAACTAGAATAAATAAACATTTAAACCACAGAGTAGACATTAAGAGTGTCGATTCTGAAAACGTTCCATGGTGCTTCCTGTGAGGTGACGGTTCATACGCAAGAAAGATCGCTGCCACGTGTCCGCGAGACCGGGACGGCCAGAGACCGCTGCCACTTGTCCGCGAGGCCAGGACCGCCAGAGCGGTGCAACAGCATACCGTATCATCTCCATTACGGTCAACTAACGTAAGTCGTTCATTCCCAATCCTAATCCGAATCGCCTAACAATGTCGGATAGAATTAAGCTTCTCGTGCAAAAACGTACCTCCTTAAAATCTCAGATTACCAACGTAAACAATCTTCTCGACAAGGGTAAAGTGGATAACGCCACGTTAAAATTACGAATTGCCCGCCTAACAGAATTATATCAGAATTTCGAAGAACTCAATGACGAACTCGTGGTATTAGAGCCGGACGAAGGACATCAAGACGAATTCACGCACCTCGAAGAACGTTTTTATTCTCTCGCGGGCAAGATCGAAAACATTTTAGACGCGGCAAAAAATACGAACTCGGTCGCAGGCGGATCAAACGACGAAACACGAAATGATAATATAGGAACCGTCGTTTCGGTCAAAAAAAGGCGAATCAAATTACCCGAGGCTCCGTTGCCGACGTTCGACGGCAAATACGAAAATTGGCTATCATTTAAAAACGCGTTTCGTAACATGATAAGCTCACAAACAGATTTATCCGACGTGGATAAATTGCACTATTTAAAGTCCGCGTTAATTGATGAAGCAACTAACAAGATAAGAATTTTTGCCATCGACGGAATAAACTACGCGAACGCATGGGAGTTATTAGAACGCGCGTACGAAGTAAAGCGAGTATTAATCTCACGACATCTTTCACTAATATTGAATACACCCGTGTTGGACAAAGAAACGACGACCGGTTTATCCAAGCTCGCGGACGACACACAACAACATGTCGCTTCGTTGGCTGCGTTGGATGTTACCGTTGGATCCGAAATGATCGTTCATATTATAGAAAGTAAACTGCCGAAAGTCGCGTTAGATAGATGGGAGACAAGTTTAGATAGAGACGAATTTCCAAAACTCGATCAAATGTACGAATTCTTGTACAAGTCCGCAGTCTGTGCATCGAGACGGGAAAGAGTCAGGATAAGCGACACGGAAAAGGGAATAGGCGAGCCCCCAAGCAAAAGGAAGCGTTATTCATCAAATCAAGCCTTCCTTATAAATTCTTCACGTAATTGCATAGTATGCAAAACTAAGAAGCATCCACTTTACTTATGCGATACATTTAAAAAATTACCCGTACCTAAACGCATCGAGACAGTAAAAAACGCGAAGATTTGCTACAACTGTTTGCGCTCCCACCGGGACACTCCCTGCAAGTTCTCTAATTGCACCATTTGCCAAAAGCGACATAACACGCTCTTACATTATGATAAGTACGCGAGCACGAGTAAACAGGATGCGCCGAAACCTGCGACCGCCAAAATAGAATGACTAACCGACTCGACCGGGGGGAGAGCAATAAGCCTCGCTACAATATCATCCATATCAGCACCACAATTATTGACGAGTGCAATGGTATACATCCGGGATCGGAAGAATAACCACATCAAGGTCCGTGCTTTATTAGACACGTGCGCTACCGCGAATTTCATTTCAGAATCCGTCGTGAAACGTTTAAGTTTGCGAACGATTGCACACGCAATACCTATCGGTGCGATTAACGCTACGAGTACCGAGTCGAGAGGCTTAGTAAAAATCACGATACAATCCACAATCGACGAGTTTCGTAAAGAACTAACATGTTTAACGATACCGACTATTACAGATTTAATTCCATCTGAGATCTTTCCCCGAGAGGCGATTAGAATACCCGCAAATATTAGGTTAGCCGATACAGAATTTCATCTACCGAGACCGGTTGATTTATTGATAGGTTCGGGAACAACGTTATCGTTATTTTCCGTCGGTCAAATTAATCTATCCCACGAAGGCCATGACTTATATATACAAAAGACGCGTCTCGGATGGGTGATTGCTGGCGGCGCGACGACAAAGGGCGCGACGAAAATGATATGCCACTTAACGGCTTTAGAAAATCAATTGTGCAAATTTTGGAATATCGAAGAGATCGCGACAGATAAACCGAAATCTAAAGAAGAAATCGAATGTGAAACGCATTTCTCAAACAACGTGTATCGCGATAGCACCGGACGCTATGTAGTTCGTTTGCCATTCCGTGAAGTAAATCACCGTCTCGGCGAGTCGCGAACTATCGCGCTTAAACGCTTAATATCATTGGAACGCAAACTTAATGCAAATGTAACGTTAAAAACGGAATATACGCAAGTTATAGAAGAATATTTAAAATTAGGTCACATGTCAATCGTAGAATCTCCCGAAGAGGATGGATTTTACATGCCTCATCATGCAGTAATTAAAGAATCAAGCCACACCACTAAGGTTCGAGTGGTATTTGACGCGTCCGCGAAAACAAGCAACGGCGTGTCTTTGAATGACATATTAATGACAGGACCTACGATTCAAAATAAACTATTCTCACATTTAATCCGATTCCGTGTATACGTAGTTGTAATTACGGCGGACATAGAAAAAATGTATCGCCAAGTTTTGGTCCATAAAGACGATAGACGATATCAGAAGATTCTTTGGCGTAGGGACGGCGAGATAAAGACGTTGCAATCAAATACGCTCACATTCGGTAACACTGCCTCTCCATTTCTCGCAATCCGCGCCGTGGTACAACTCGCAGAAGATGAAGGTCAGGCATACCCCAGGGCAGCCGAAGTCCTCAAGGAACACATGTATGTAGACAACGTATTATCTGGCGCCAAAAACGTCGAAGAGGCTTGCGCAACTAGAGATGAGACGATCAATCTATTATCCCAGGGCGGTTTTACAATTAAACAGTGGGCTTCTAATGAGAAGGAGGTCATAGAGGATTTAGCTGAAGGCGACATACACGCGAATTTTACAGTAACCATAGACCGATCACTGAACACGTTAGGCATAATGTGGAACACGCGTACAGATAAAATATGCTATTCAGCCCAAACGACTAAACCCACGGAAAAAATAACGAAGCGAAGAATATTAGCAGAAATCGCAAAAATTTTCGATCCGTTAGGACTATTGGGACCTGTCGTTCTATATGCGAAGAAATTAATGCAAGACGTATGGCGATGCGGAATACACTGGGACGAATCTATTCCACAAGGTATATACACGGAATGGTCGGAATTTGCTCGGCAATTAGATTTAATAAATACGGTCTCCATCGATCGCAGATTATTAATAAATGATCATCAAAAGGTTCAACTGCACGGTTTTTGCGACGCTAGCAATGTCGGTTATGGTGCGTGCCTGTACGTACGTTCAAAGGGGAATGACGGAAGCGTTGTTAGTAAATTACTATGCGCTAAATCCAGAGTCGCGCCACTGAAATTAATCACCATTCCCCGACTCGAGCTCTGCGGTGCATTATTGCTAGCACGACTATACCGTGAAACGATAAATGAGTTAGGCATCAATATCGATGAAACAAACTTCTGGTGCGATGCAACCATCGTACTGCAATGGTTGAAAATGTCACCTCACATGCTTAAAACCTACGTGGCGAACCGAGTCGCGGAAATACAAGAACTCACCAGCGGGATCAAATGGCGACACGTTAGGTCGGAAGACAATCCGGCGGATGCGATCTCAAGGGGTCAATTACCCCACGTCTTCTTAAAAAACCGAACCTGGTTTACGGGACCTCCGTGGTTGGTTGAAAATGAAGGCAAGTGGCCCAACGGAGAGATACGATTGACCGAAATACCCGAAATAAGAACAAACACGTGTTTAACAACGATAAACGGTAGTTTAGAATTATTCGAAAAATATTCCTCTTACTCTAAATTGCTTAGAATCATCGCATATTGTCGTCGTTTTCGACCTGACAACAAATACATCGAATCATTGTGCGCGGAGGAAATCAACGAAGCGGAGATACGTATTTTAAGGCTTCTACAAGCTACGCGATTTTCAGAAGAGATCAAAATCCTTAAAATTAAGCGCGTAATAAACCAAGGTAAACTCGCTAGTTTAAACCCGTTTTTAGACGAAAACGATTTAATTCGCGTAGGAGGGCGTCTACAAAAATCGCAATTGACATTCTCACGAAAACATCCAATCTTACTACCGAGTCGGCATCGCTTGACTGATCAGATCATACGTGAAATTCACGAAACCCATTATCACACGGGAATTCAGACTACCTTATATATTCTCCGACAAAAATTTTGGATACTCGACGGTCGAAATCAGGTTCGAAAGGTGATACGCGCGTGCACGCGTTGCTTTCGTTTCGACGCCAAGGCAATAGAATACAGAATGGGTAATCTTCCGTCGGTCCGTGTATGCGAAGCCATACCTTTTGCAAATACGGGAATTGACTTTTGTGGTCCCTTCTTTATAAAGGAAAAAAAATATCGGAACAAAACGCGAATCAAGGTGTATATATGTGTGTTCGTATGCATGTCAATAAAGGCAATACACCTCGAATTAGTGAGTGATCTATCGTCCGACGGTTTCTTGGCGGCGTTACGTCGATTCGTTGCTAGACGAGGAGTACCGAACCATGTTTACTCTGACAACGGGACGAACTTCGTAGGTGCAAACAATACATTGAAAGAGCTATATATTCTATTCAACTCAGATGAATATAAGAATCGCATAGAAAGATTCTCCAGCGAACGCCGCATTAAGTGGCATTTTATACCTCCGATAGCGCCGCATTTCGGCGGTTTATGGGAGTCTACAGTAAAGCTATTCAAACATCATTTCCGACGCGTTGTTGGCGATTCCCTCTTCACGTTCGAGGAATTAAATACATTTACAATCGAAATCGAAGGAATTCTAAATTCCCGACCCATTACCTCCCTTTCATCCGATCCGAACGACACGTTAGCACTGACACCCGCTCATTATTTAATTGGCAAGCCGCTAACCACCCTCCCGGAGGGAAATCTATCTTATGTTCCAGCCAATCGACTATCTACATGGCAACATATTACGAAGGTCCGGCAAGATTTCTGGGCTCGTTGGAATCTTGAGTATTTGAACGAGCTTCAAAAACGTTATAAGTGGACGAAAGATGGACCGAAGCTGAATATAGGGACAGTCGTGCTTCTGAAAGAGAAAAATCAGCCGTGTTTACAATGGGCACTAGGCAAAATTACCGCACTACACCCAGGTGAAGACGAAGTAGCACGAACTGCCACGGTCAAAACCGCAACCGGAGAATTAAAACGGGCAGTCAAGCTCCTATGCCCATTACCGATCGACCACTAGTCATGCAAATCTCATCACGAGATCGCAAAGCGTTATCATATGAAACATTGTATCGTCACGCGGAATACGTAACAATTCCAACGCAATTTATGTTAATTCGTTGCAAACGTCATAACAATACAGTACTTGAGCGTTACACCCTCAACGGGGGGAGCATGTTGCGTAGCAACTAGCGAATGTCGTGCACGACGTAGGCCATACAAAAAATAAATACACAATAAAAGATCCGCGGCGCAGACCCACGCACGCACACGTACCCGCACATACATATATATCTGTCTAGCCGCCGGGCGGCATAACTTCAGGCGTCTTCGGCGCCTAGGATCTTCGAATCGTGGCTTCCGCTATCGTCTTCTCCTTTCAACCAATATTAGCAGTCACGGCCGAACACGAGCGAATCGGCGGGCGGATCTAAGATCCACCAATAGAATGATTTGTGTTTTCGCAAAAGCGGTAGCGGGGGTCACGGCTGCCGCGACGCAGTCGAGCAGTAAGTCGAAGGAGGCATTCGAGGTCGGTCAGGCGAAGGACACAGTCAATCTCAAGCGATCGAATTCGCAGTCGAGTTAGTTAGCCGAGGAAAACGCTATACGAACGCGGACTTCTAAACGAAACATTGTCGCGAACCAGGTCGTTCCGAAGACGTTATCGCGATCCAGGCTTAAGCTTGAGGCGTCATCGCGATCTCGGAACGGCGTCTAGGCGTTTTCGCGAGTGCGTGGGTCCGACGCGAGTCGCGAAACAATTCGACGAAAAGGCGTTCCGAATAGTTAATGATCAATCAATAGATTTAGTGCGTATATGTATCGAGTAAAGACTCAAATGCGATGTAACTTTCAAAATAAAATACGTGTGTTCAAATCAAAGTGAACTAGAATAAATAAACATTTAAACCACAGAGTAGACATTAAGAGTGTCGATTCTGAAAACGTTCCAACTTCTATAAAGCAGGACATACACAACGTGTGTGTGTGCCCTGCTTTATTAACGAAAATCACAACTTCTATAAAGCAGGACATACACAACGTGTGTGTGTGCTCTGCTTTATTAACGAAAATCACAACTTCTATAAAGCAGGACATACACAACGTGTGTGTGTGCTCTGCTTTATTAACGAAAATCACAACTTCTATAAAGCAGGACATACACACGTGTGTGTGTGCCCTGCTTTAACAAAAATCATTAAACAGTTAAATACTTTTAAAGCGCGTTACTAATCTACATAGGTTAGTTGACGCGCTTTAAACACTTAAATACTTTTAAAGCGTCACTAATCTATACGCCGAAAGAATATCATTTCGAATTATGTTACACTTCTGACTTATCAACCAAACAGTTGTCACGTGATCTGCTGCATGCGCGTGCGGCCACTGAGCATGCGCATATGGCTGTAGGGCATGTTCGTAGTCGCTACATGTCGTCGGTATGACAGGAATCATAACCTGATTTCTGTCAACTTTAACGTTTAATATCTCGCGTCGCGGGGCAGACCGCCGCATTTTTCTGCCAGATTCTTTCGTTTCGTGCCAAAATGCGTCGAATGAGCCTATTTTTATTAATTTTTGAGGTGCAGTAGCTATTCTATATAAATACCAAGAATTGTAAGTTAGTATCTATATATGCATGTTTAATATGTTTAATTTTAATATAAATATAAATAGAATAAAATTGATGTTTGAAAATTATAGTATTGGAAGACGGTTGGGACGAAATTTTAGTAAACGCTGCATTAAATTTTGAAAAAGAACAAGATGAAAAACAGAAAGAGGAAGAAAATCACAATTTAGAACACGGCAAGAAAAAAACTGAAGAGGATTTGAAAAATATCATGCATGGAGAGAAAGATGAAAAGCATGGAGAGGAAGATAATGATGAAGAAACCGAAAAAACCAAAAAGATAAAAAGAAGAAAAACTAAAAATTAAAATAATAGCTATTTTTATATGTCATTTAAAATAAACATTTATTTCTATCTACGTCGCCTCTACTTTTTACAGCGTATTTGTGTATGTCAATGAGTGAATGAGTGAATGAGCGAGTGTGTGTGTGTGTGTGTGTGTGTGTGTGTTTGTGCGTGTATATAGGGGTATGCGTGCATGCGTGCATGTGTGCGCAAAATTAAATATTTTATCTTCCAAACCATGCTTATTATTTTGTAAATCCTCTTCATTATTCTTATCGCTGAGTTCTATATTTTGATTTTCTTCCTTTAAAATATTTTGTAATACGTCCTGTTCTTTTTCAAAATTCAATGCTGCGTTTACTAAAATTTCATCTCATCCGAATTTTTTTTAAAGATTTAGCTTTGTTTTCTAGAAAAATTTTAGTACTGGTTTCATAAAAATAGGGTGAAGGGGATACCGATTTATGCTTAAATAGAGTATAAGTTATACATGTATTCTTATATATCATCATTAAAGGAAGGTTGTTATTGAATTTGGCGAAGATCGTTGAAGGGGTAACCGATTTACTTTGGCGAGAATCGGGGAAAGGGTTACCGATTTCTGCAAGAAATTTATACTTAACACTAACAAAAAATAGTACACTTTATAGCACTCCCCGGGAAATTCTACCCCTACTTCATGTATAATTCTTTGAGATTCAATCAATTATTTCCCGAAAAATTGGAAAAATTAAAGAAACCGGTTTTCAGAAAATCAGTAACCAAAAACTGTACACATCATGGCGCTCCCCGGAAAATTCTACCCCTACTTCATATACAATTCTTTAAGATTCGGTCAATTAATTCCCGAAAAATTGACAAAAATTTCGGTACTGGGTTCCAAAAAGATCGGTAACGAAAAATTATACACTTTATAGCACTCCCCGGAAAATTCTACCCATGTTTGATCTATAATTCTTTGAGATTCGATCAATTATATCCCGAAAAATTAGAAGAATTAGAAAAACCGGTTTCCAGAAAATCGGTAACAAAAAACTATACACATAGTGGCACTCCCCGGAAAATTCTACCCCTATTTCATATACTTTTGGTAAAAATTCGGTTCAGGGGTTTGGGCTGGGCGTTGATGAGTGAGTGAGTCAGTCAGTCAGTCAGTCAGTCAGTCAGGACATTTGGTGGTTAGGCGGTTAGTGTTAGGTTTCTCCTCAAATTTTGAGGTTATATGCTTTGGCCAATAACCGCCACATTACTAGCGCCAGTTTGTATCAAGTGTTTACACTTGCATTTTTACTGGCGTTATCGACTGCCGCCACTAATCATTGCGTGTGTAAACTTACCTTTACTTTCTATATTTAGCTTCGGAGGGAAAAACGCCATCTCCTAGAATCATAAACCAATCACAGAGCCGTATTTGGCATGAAAACGAACTTTAATAACTTTATGAACACCGGCTTTGATGCCGCGCGCGGTGCGCGCTCGCTACTGCGCTTGTTTTTGTTATAACCCATGGCTGACTTTTCGGTTTCTTCTTCACACGTGTACATGGTAGATTTTTCATGTGCTAAAAGTCCTAAAAGTGTTTGTGAAGGTGTGTTACGTGACTTACGTGTCATTTGTGTTACATCGTGCCGTCTTTTCTTATCGGGATCCACTATTCCGTAAAAAGTTTCGCTAAATAGCGTGATTCAAGGAAAGTGGTTATTTGAGTATTGACGTATTGTACTCAATATTCAGAATTTTGCACGACGGACCCGCAGAATCAATGTTTTGTACGTATTGTAGATAAACTTCTAATTTTCAAATAAGATAATAAGGAATGCTTTCCATTTAATGACAATAATGACACAAGTTGACACAATCATTGTTCTATCTTTATCTTTCTTGGTCTTCAATAGGCCTGGCTGTTCTCTTTAGCTGAATTTCTATTTTCTTGCATCGTTCAACTTTCCTCTTTTTCTCTCCAAGTTTAAAGTTTAGCTAAGGAGAATTAAGAGAATAGGCCTATTGAGTAACAAAGACAGGACGACACTTATGTCAACTGTTGTCACTAAATGAAAAACAGTCAAGGATTTCTATTCCTAATCCAATCATTTCAATCCAATTTTATCTTTCCGATTTTAGTTGAATATTAATACCCGGCGCAGCTCTTTTGTATCTGTTTCCGGTTTCGTGTTGCGCGTAGTGAGAGAAGCATTTCTCCTCCATCGGTAGGAAGAATTCAGGAATTAAATCTAGAATCTAGATTACGAGTTATACGAGTATTACGACCGCTGCCAGACATTTTGTTATTTCTTTGAATTAGGAATCACTCCGAGTTAGGACAATCAACGCTTAAAAGTCTGAGAACAATGACTGACACTGAAGAAGCAGAAGAAGCGCAAGCGAATACGTCTCAATCCGCGAGTGAAACAGATTGTGAAACACCATGGCCGGCATATTCAGAAATTTTTACATTCGAACCGAAGCTGAGCAATGAAAAAAATTTTGCATTTACGTGCAAGTTATGCTTAGGCAGAAAAATTATTCACGCAAATAAAACCTCTACATCCAACTTGAGGAAACACAAAAAAGTAAGTGTTATTTATTTATATAATGTATTTTCGATATTAATTATTAATTCTGTGTAGTCATAATCCGAGAACAAAGCTTTTCTCTTTTTATTGAAAACGATACTGCACAGACCATATACGATTTTACGATTTGTATATTAGTATTACTCAATATTAGCTGTTTATTTTTATTTGCAAAACATAATTTTTATATATGTAATGTTAAATGTAATTGCTTTTTTTATAATTTTATAACTTTAATGAATTAAGATTGAGCTAATTGAGACATATATAATATATAAAATAAAACTAGATATTAATATAATTAGATAAGAATTTGAACTAGATAATATATAATATTAATTAATCAAAATTACAAAAAAAAATTTTTTATTTTTTTAGATTTCCAAGAAATTTAAACAATTCTACCCTATGTTCTACATTGAATCAAATGTGCAACATAGAATAGTAGGTATAAAAAGCATGACATGCAAAAGCATGACTAGATTAACGATCCTTAATTAATGAATTAATAATATAGTTATTTTTGTATTTTCTGTCAAAATTTCTTTCTTTAATATATACAAATATTATAACAAACTTTTTGCAAGGTTTAATATTGTTACGTCCAACCCCGTGATTAGGATAAGGAAACCTGGAAAGCAAAGGAAAGGCTAACCAGAGGGGTCGGGGTAAGGAAGGACGCAACTAGACGCTTAAGGATATTGCTCGCAGGTACACGCTCTGAGGCGCGTGGCGCGAGCCGAACGCACTTTTATGACTCAGGAAGGGTCAACGTCCGTAGGGACCCTAGGACGCCTTCCGTGAGCGGTGCGATTGTCGGTCCTCTTTTGAGTCAGGGAATTTAATCCCTTTAACTCGGGATCGGACCTCGTGCGACTTCGAGAGGGAGATGGTAGTGAGTGAGGTCTTGAGTTATAAATGAAAGCAGATTGAAATTAATATTTAACATAAGATAAACATTTATTACAATAATATAAGCTAGGTAAACAATAAATGAGAATTAGGGCAAAATAAAATTGAATACATTTATAAGTGTGAATGTCGGATATGTGTGTAACGTGTGTGTGTTCTTCGCGGGTGTTACATTGGTGCGGGGGTGATCGGGCAGGATTTTTGAAGGGAGACCTATTTGGAAATGCACATCCTGCCCGCTATTATTACAATTAGTTTTAGAATTGAAGTTACATGGATTTAACTATGTATGTGTGGGATGTATATGAGTATTTGAATTAAATTAAAATATAAAAGGAAAATAATTAATACTTATACTATAGGGCGTGTTAATTATCAGTCTATGGTGATTACCTCGGGATCGACTACTTCCTCGAGGGTGACGGTGGAGCGAGAGAATAACTCTTTTAGGAGGTAAACGGGAATTTTATACGGGAATTCATGGTTGGGGATAAAAACGAGAGTGAAGTGGCGAGGATCGGCCCTGAGGATGACCGAGCAGAGTTCGTTAATGTCGAACTTCCCAGGACCAATGGTAAAAGTCCCTTCCGGAATGTGTTTAGTATAAGGGGGGAAATACGCGGGTATATTACGAAGGAAATGTGGGTGTTGAGGACTTTCCTCGAGAACCTCAACGGTCGATGCGGTCGACAGCGTCGGGGATGGTCCTCTGGGAAGTTCCTCGAAAGGAACAGGGGAATATGATCTCTCCTGTATGGGGGAAGGACTGGAGGCAAACGAGAGGGGGGGGAATCGGGAAGTTCCCCGGGGCGAACCGGAGAATACGAAGGTTCGAGCAGGGGGGAAGAATCAGGTGTATCGGGGAGTACGCGATAACAAAGGGAGCGAGAAGGCGAATTAGGAGGAGGCGGCGACGGTGGTTCCTCCGGAAGAGCTGGTGGAGGCGGCGGAGTGGCGAGTCGCGGAAGACCGCCGTTAACTTGTTCCTGGCGAAATTCCAACGCTTGTTTTTCAATCTCCCTTTGCGCCCGCTTGTTCCGACGATTCCTTTCGTGTTTCGCGGCGTTTCGCGACTTCTTGCGGGTGGGGCCACCCAAATCCATTACAAGTTAGCGGATTGTTAAATATTAAAGTCCGTTAACTGCGGGGAAGTCACCTCGGGTTTTGGAGATTAAAGAAATCAAAAGAATACCCTGAGTCCACTGACGAGTCAGCTAACCCGAACTAATAGAGAAGGATTATTCCAAGTCCACCGATAAATCGGCTAATCCGGAATAAGGAAGAGAATACCCCGAGTTCACCGACGGGTCAGCTAACCCGAAATAATAGAGATTATTCCGAGTCCACCGATAAATCGGCTAGTCCGGGACAACGAAAGGATACCTCGAGTCCACCGACGAGTCAGCTAACCCGAAATAATAGAAGATTATTCCGAATCCACCAATAAATCGGCTAATCCGGGACAACGAAAGGGATACCTCGAGTCCACCGACGAGTCAGCTAACCCGAAATAATAGAAGATTATTCCGAATCCACCGATGAGTCAGTTAACCCAAAATAATAGAAGATTATTCCGAGTCCACCGATAAATCGGCTAATCCGGAATAAACGAGATGACCAAAAGCGGTTAGAGGGATGGAAGGGTTAGTGTATGACCGAGAGACTTCCCGAACACGAGAATGTATAAAGAAGGGAACCGATATATATATATATATATATATATTATTAAGTTGGAATATATATATATATATATATATACACTGTAATTCGTTACTTCTGTAACTATTAATTTCTTTACTTGCGCACCACGTACCGCGCCTGACTCGTATCGCCTGTCTATCAATTTGTTGACATTTTCACGAGTCTAATGATATATTTATATATATATAAGTATATAGGACTTACTATATATATATATATATATATATATATATACTTGATGAGTTTCAAAACGTTGGAACGGACTCCTTCCCGAATGAACCTTTGTTGGAGAATGAGTCGGAGCGACTGATGTGCTGTCGGATTTCTTGCACTGACTCTAAGTGCGGAATCGTGACTCAAAGACGGAAGAGATCACGATTATAATGCGGAGACTGAGGCACGAGACTAAGGCTTGAGAGGCTTGAAGAGACTCGAAAGCTTTTTGAGAGGGAGTGCCGCAATGTCGGGGTTTATATAGGAAGGTTCCAAGGATGGAAAGAGTGGATTTCGTTGTGGGAGGTGTCTGGTTTTCGTTTTGGGAACTTCTGGTTGGCGGGATGTTTCTAATTTTTGGTTTGAAGGATTCCTTATTGGGCAGGATATTTCTCACCCAAGAGGTAGATACTTAAGTTTTCGCCTATCCTAGAGAGCTAGAGACGGTTATCGATTTTTCCGGTTTTTCCATTGGTGAGTCCCCTCGTAAGGCCCCCCACTGTCTTATTGGGGGTGTAACCCATCGCTTCTTCCAGTGACTCATTTGTTTTTTACTATCGCCGATTTCTCTTTTATTAGGGGTCTGGGTTCTTAGTTTATCTTGCGACCCTATTTTCAGTACCGACAGACAAATGCATTCCATCTAATCTTAATTGCAGTTTTATTGCAAACAGAAACTTCTGCCACGTGCTCTTACAAGGTTTCCAAAAGCACGTTTTAGATCTTGTTTCTGTTTGTCAGAACATTGCGCGGGCAATTTTGAGCTAGTCGCGCGATGCAATAAAGATCCTAAGCAAACTCCGTCTGGGATTAAGGCCCCCTTTGGCGCGTCATGTCGCCGTGTTTTATAGTAGTGGGTCAGACAAAGCTGATGAGAATCTGGGCAAGTATGCCCCGTCTGTTAGTAATTCGTCATCTGGAAGGTTGCTTTTAGTTGCCCAAGCAAATAGGTAGTTTGATCATAAAAAAGGAATGTGAGGAGATCAAAGCTCACTCGCCGATCGATAACCGTCCGTGCTCAGTTTATTTATCCTTACCTTAAGGGATATCTTAAGCGCTTAATAGGAATTTCCGCGAAAAAGGGAAATCGTGGAGTTCGCAGGACGTAACAATATCTATATATCTATTTTGTTATAAATTCTTTTATAATAACTATTTTCCTTCTAAATATGCTTCTAAATATGCTTTTTTGCCTTTTTTTACTTCTACCTATGATCAAAAAATTTCTTGGTTTATTGGGCTTTTACATAATTTTTAGTAGCATTGGATTGTATTATTTTCCACCTTATTATTATACCACCTTACCCTATACATATTATATTATAACATTATCATCTACCTATTACATACAACATCACATAAACATCACATTATTTTATTCTGATTTCTACATGTTAATTTAATAGGCAAAACATCCACGTTACTTGAAAAAAATAGACGAAGCCAAATCTAAACTTGCAAATAACAAACGTCAAAAAGAAAATGAAGATATCTCCAATAATAGTGTTATAAAAAGACAATGTGTATGACAAAAATGGGGTTCTGGAATATCTGGAATTACTCAAAAAAAAATTAGATGGTGCTATATTGTGATTTGTCATTGAAAATATTCAGCCCCTCGCAGTTGTAGAGAGTCCTGCTTTTATTGATTTGGTTAAAATTGGATTGCCTTCATCATTTCGAATAATGTGCAGAAAGACGTTAAGAGAAAAACTTAGTCAATTATATTTTGACATGAAAACTGCTCTTGAAAATGAATTGGCTAAAGTAGAAACTATCTCAACTACAGCAGACTTATGGAGTAAAGCAAAGAGGTAGATAGTAGATATTATCTTGATACTTTATTTAATTTCTACATTAATATTTTCTATTAGTATTTTATTTTTTATGAAGGTATATTTTTAATTCTTTAATACGTTATTACTTTATTATAATTAAATTAAATCTCTAAATTTTTTATAGAAGTTATTTAGGAATAACGGTTCATTGGATTAATCCAGGAACTTTAAAAAGGGAATCAGCTGCACTGGCTTGCCGTAGAATGAAAGGACGGCATACATTTGATGTTTTGGCAAAAGCAATTAATTCCGTGTTTTTGGAATATCATATATAGAATAAAGTATGCTGTGTAACAACAGATAATGGCTCAAACTTTGTTAAAGCATTTCGGTAAATTAATATTATCTTATATGATATTTTATACAATATTTTCTTGATTCATATATATGTTATAGTCAAAGCTCGAAACGCGGGCATTCCTAGGATTGACTAGTCAATCCTGGAGAACGACCAAGCGTCTTGGTCAAAGCCCGAAATAAGTTTTGCGTTTCGGCTTTTGACTAGTCAATCCTAGGAATAACTAATACGGCTGGTCAAAGTTAGAAACTTAAGAAAAATCACTTCGGACTTTGACCAGTCAATCCTAGGTGTGGCTTAATTCGGACTGTGTGACTGTTAACAAATAAAATCAAGATTTTTTTTACTAAATTAAGTTCTTATTGTTAACATAATGTAGCTTTTTATTTACTTTTTTACTCTTGTACATAGTTTTTTTCTCCTTAAGTTTAAAAATGTAGCTTTGGTAAAATATTAGTAAATGTCTACAATTAGGGCCCCAACGAGAAATCAATTAAAAAGAGGTAAATTCTATGTATTTTTGCCCCCCGAATCCAAAACTGTTAATAAAATTTGGGGGTCGCTTGTATTTTTTAAGATATCGTTAAGAAAATGAAAAAAAACACTAAACTCGGATATTTGGTTTTTTTATTTATCAAATACGGATTAATTATTACTCATTGTCGGTTGTATTCTCTTTCGGTGGAAAAAATTTTCCGATGGCTTCGAAAAAAGCAACTATTCTGTCGCTAAACTTGTATCGCCGTTTAAAAAAAAATTCTGCCATGTATCCGATGAGATGTTTTTCTCGCGTTCCGTATCGTGGAATGTTGATAGGTTACCCTGGTGGAAATAATTTTACAACAATTTACGCATTTTCTATGAAAAATTGCAATCTTCTACAACAAATCACAAATTTCTACAAATTTGTGAAAATTGTAGAAATTCATGGTGAATTGTAGTAAATTGTAGTAAATTGTAGTAAGTTGTAAAAAGTAATAGAAAATTGTAACAACTTTTTTACGAACATTTTTATGAGACGTAGTAAATCGTAGAAGTTGTAGATTATTGTAAAAATCATAACTATTTATAACTATCTACAACATTCTGCGAATATTTTTTATGAGAACGTAGTAAATTGTAGAAGTTGTAGATTATTGTAAAAATCAACTATTTACAACTTTCTACAACGTTCTAACAAAATTTTTTATAAAAATTTTAGTAATTTGTAGAAGTTGCAAATTATTGTAAAAATTACAACTATTTACAACTTTCTACAATATTCTAAAAATATTTTTATGATTAAATGTAAGATATACTTGTCCCACTCTAACTTATACTGCATCAGTGTGCACTAGTTTAGCAGTGCAGGAATAGAAACAGATCTTATTGAAAGTTGTAGATTTCAGCATAGCCTGATGTAAAAATGTCGAACATGTCGCATATTTAGTATGTTTATCCAGTGAGAAGGTTGATGTCGAATCGACGTCAATTCAACGTCGATTCACCGGAAACTCATCGACATCGAAATTAACATAAAAAAATCAGCTGATTTCAATCAAATTGTTTTGGCATCAAGAGTTGCTTCTTTCTAAGTTACCTGTGTTCAAAACTCTAAAAATTTTGTCTAAAATTAAGGGGGCATATACCTTTTTCGGACAAAAACAAATAGCATATTTCATGATTTTTTTCCGGCGAAAGTATAAAAGATACGAAGATCGGGTTTTTCGCAAATGAAAGTACGTATTTTAGAGTGCATTTTCTGATTTTTGTTTTTTATTTGCGATGGAAAGTACTTCCCCTACAGCCCCTCGCCCTAGGCCCTGCATGTTTTTGCGGTACCGGCGGAATCTCCGAGCTGGTTCATCTGAAGACAAAAAATCAAAAAAAGTTTTAAAATTTATGATATTTTCTAGTCCCTGACGGATGCTTTTTGCAATTTTTTAATTATTTCTATTTTTTTTTAAGAAACAAAATGAAAATTTTGACTAAAAATCGATGTCTCAAGTTTGGAAGTCCGCCATTTTGTTAAAAATCAAAATTTGGGAAATCCCATCCGTCAGGGACTAGAAAATATCATAAACTTTAAGACCCTTTTTTATTTTTTGTCTTCAGATGAGCCAGCTTGGAGATTCCGCCGGTACCGCAAAACCCTCCACGACAAGCAGGGCCTAGGGCGAGGGGCTGTAGGGGAAGGGGTTTCCATCACTAATTAAAAAAAAATCAGGAAATGCACTTTAAAATATGTACTTTCATTTGCGAAAAACCCGATCCTCGTATCTTTTATATTTTCGTCGGAAAAAAATCGTGAAATATGCTGTTTTTTTGGTCCGAGAAAGGTATATGCCCCCTTAAGAGACTAATGGCCGGTATTCATAGTCGGATCTTATTTCAAGACCGTCTTAAGTTATGTCTTAAGACGCCAAAGCCCCTTGCACAATGCCAGGCAACAAGCAATAGGAACAGGGAATAGAAATCAGAAATCATGTATAAATACATGTATAAATACAGAATAAACAGTGACACAGGCAATAGACACAGAGTTTCCGTCACGTTGGAAATTCTGTGCCTATTGCCTGTTGCCAACCAATCATAGTATTCGAATTTTTTAGGTCGTAATTAACGATTTTTTTGTTATTTTCTGTTCCTATTGCCTGTTGCCTGGCATTGTGCAAGAGGCTTAATACGGCTATGCGATTGGTTCATGACATTTTAAGATTCAACTTAAGACGGACTTGAATATAAGAACCGACTATGAATATCGGCCTGTCACCATATGAGAGTATGCATAGTCATCGGTTCGATATCGATCGACATCGAATCGATGACTATCTGCATACTATATGGTGATAGTCTCTTAATTTTAGACAAAATTTTTAGAGTTTTGAACACAAGTAACTTAGAAAGAAGCAACTTAATGCCAAAACAATTTGATTGAAATCGGCTGATTTTCAATGTCAAATTCGATGTCGATAAGTCATCGATTCGATATCGAATAGATGACCGACATCAATTTTGTAAGAAATATATATATATATATATATTATATATATATATATATATATATATATATAATGAGCCGACCCTATTAAGAGCTGACACCTTCCGTACGTCTGCTAACAATAAGTGTAACATATATAGACATTACGAAACGTCTTCATCAATCATTGTTGTAGCACAGTGCGGAAGGTGACTGACTCAAGAGCCAGGGGTTTCAGGTTCAAATCCAGCGGTGGTAAGCAAATTTTCTAAGTACAATATAAATTTATTTAATTAAGCTTGCACGTAATCAAGATTTTCAGCAATAAAATAATGTTCAACGAGAGAATTTAAGTAAATTTTATATTTTATTTTGTAGTATATCCAAAAAGTTGTAGTTATTCATAAAAATTTCTACGTAAATTTATGAAAAATTACAAACATGGCCCAAATCGCGTACTTTTGACGTAAAAATTACGTGAAAATAGCGTGAAAAGTTGTAATTATATTATAAGAAATTGTAGTTTTCGCATAATTTTTGCGTGAAAATTTGTAAAATTATTTCCACCAGGGTAGTGACGCGCTTTAAACACTTAAATACTTTTAAAGCGCGTCACTAACCTACATAGGTTAGTGACGCGGACATATAATTTCTGTTTTAATTACGCCACATTTTCGCAAAAACTCTATTAATTCATTTTGCCTTTCACACATGGATAGAAACTGAAATAATTTCATTGTTCTATTAATTGTTATAACACAGGACTACTGACGATAGACTTCATTGCTCGATTGTCGGTCGAACACTGTGACGTTATAACTTTTGTGAGAACACCAGATTTATGTTTACTGTGCAAGGTGAAGCAAGGTCTACCCCACAAAGTCATTAACTTTTGAAAATAATGATTTTATGTCAATATTTACCACAATATCTTAGTAAATACAAGCGACCCCCAAATTTTATCAACAATTTTGGATTCGGGGGGCAAAAATACATAGAATTTACCTCTTTTTAATTGATTTCTCGTTGGGGCCCTAATTGTAGACATTTACCAATATTTTACCAAAGCTACATTTTTAAACTTAAGAAGAAAAAACTATGTACAAGAGTAAAAAAGTAAATAAAAAGCTACATTATGTTAACAATAAGAACTTAACTTAGTAAAAAAAATCTTGATTTTATTTGTTAACAGTCACACAGTCCGAATTAAGCCACACCTAGGATTGACTGGTCAAAGTCCGAAGTGATTCTTAAGTTTCTAACTTTGACCAGCTGTATTAGTTATTCCTAGGATTGACTAGTCAAAAGCCGAAACGCAAAACTTATTTCGGGCTTTGACCAAGACGCTTGGTCGTTCCCCAGGATTGACTAGTCAATCCTAGGAATGCCCGCGTTTCGGGCTTTGACTATAACATATATATTAAATAACGCATTAAATTTTTTAATTTATAAATAAAATTTTAAAATTTTTTTTAGAGATTTTGAAAGAGATGAAAATATTGAAAATGATAACGACGAGACTGTTAACATGGAATTCCATAATTTGAGTGATTTATTAATCACGGATGAAATGCAAGATTTAGACGCAGAAGATTTCATTACTCTTCCACTACACCATAGGTGTGTTAGCCATACGCTTAGCCTTGTTGCAGTCAAAGACTCCAAAAAAGCTTTGAAAAGTGCTTTATATAAAAAGAAGTATAGATCAACATTTGCCAAATTAACAAAATTGTGGAACAAGCAGAATCAATCCACTCAAGTAGCTGACAAAATTAAAGATATTTGTGGCGTTTATTTGAAAACCCCCGTTGTTACTAGAAAGAATTTTTATTACACTTTTTTGTCTTTATTTTATGTTAATAATCAAGACATCGGTCTTTAGATGCAGATCGCTGTATTCACCCAAGGTTTGAATGAAAAACCGTCGCCAAACGTTCGCGGCGTGCTCGTAATCGCTCTCGGATACAGTGTCACCGGTCAAGGAACTATAAAACGATTCGCGTGACGGTAAGCATGGGCCCTGCAACTTGTCCACGCAATCCACGTATTCGTATGGAAATATATCTTTTTGCGTCAAAAGATTAAAATCCTCGATCGATAATTGTGAAAATTGAGAACGTACAATTTTTAACTTATCTCTGCATAGAAAAAATGCTAATTTATCGAGGCTGCTATTCAGAAATTTATATGAATCGATAAACCATAACTTTATGCAATTTTGTGAGTGTGATTTTTTATCGGTATTTATAACGTGTTTTGTAAACAATATGTACTTTTCTTTTGTTATCGGCAGTACATTGATCGAGCCTTTGAACGCGGTAGCTATTTCCTTTATGATAAAACGTGAAACGTAACCGGACAAATTATGAAAAACTATTGGAATATAATGTGAATCTTTGTAATTTAAGTTACAGTTGGAATGTGCAGGACCTCGGTAACTACCAGTTAGATGGTAATGATCGCGTACCCGCGTGTCGTCTGGCGCGAACGGTTTCTCGCATATATAGCAGTGTGTCGCACTGTGAAATATCTCCCACTCGTCTGGCGTTAAATCTATCATGTATGTGTGTGTAAACATTATCAGACAAGTTAGACTTTACGCTATGGGCTAATTTCTCGAGTTCTCCGGCAAACCACACGATGCAATCTTTATCGCGACGAAATCGATTCGTGGATAACGAGTCGTCGTCAACGAGCACCGCACGTAGTACCCGACGCTGAATACCTCGTGATGTTGGTAGGTATAGGTGGACGTTCCTGGATCCGCTTCCGTCTTCTTCAGGGTGCACTCGAGGTCCGCGTACACGATGAACGGAACTCGAAACTCGGTCTTTCCTGCCATAGTTTTGAAATTGTAGCCACTTGTCATCCTCACTTGGTAGCTGGATGGCGCAGTTGTTTAATTTTTAGCAGTCTACGCCATGAGCTGCCAATTTTTCGCTCGAATTGAAATAGTGTAGACATCTGCGAAAAAGAATAATTTATTATTTTTCATGAAAAAAAATAAAATATCATAGAATAAAAATATACTCTCCGATCGCAGAAGTATTTTTTGTGTTCTTTCTTATTAATCTGCGAGCTCACCTGAGGCGTGATAAATTTTTTATCCAGACGAAATGTCCTACGTTGGCATCTCGCGGGTCTTCCACGTACAACAAATTTACGTGTTTGTTGTTTATCTTTCGGTCGGTAAGCCGTATTGTAAGATTACAAGTTGATCCTTGTTTTTCTTGATGGCATATACGTTGATGGAAATGCCGTTAAGATTTTCAAATTTTTTAATTTGACTCAACGACATTAGGAATTTGATGTCTTGTAAATTTAATACTGTTTCATAATGAGGGTACAAAGATTTTCTATATGTATGATTCTTGACTGGATGCAGAGCAGCCACCACTGACCACGTGAAACACGCATTGTCCGTTGATTTTACGTTGATCACCGCTCTCTTTATTTTAATTTCTTCCGGCAATTTTACGAAACACCCCGCGCGCAATGGATCATATTTGTTTATATTTAGTGTTAAATTAAGTATACGTGACAAAGCCCACCCGCTACGCGTTTCTGGAATTCCTCCAGCGATGCTAAGGTGGGCTCGATAACGCGCAACTCATACCACTCTTGCAAATCAGACAAACGAAGGAGTTCACAGTTTCTCGTATTGACACTTTTATTCGCACGTTTATCACCCGCAACAAACTCGCCGTTGAACACTGTGTTTATCTCTACACTGTCATGTTGTTGTATGACGTTCCGCACACGATCGAGTACAATGTCTCTCGCATCTTCGAGAAATTGTCGCGGTTCGATGTAATCGGTATTTATTACCGCATCAGTCAATATACTACTTTCGAAAGCCGTATCTATCTCGCGCCATCTGAGTATCCGGCACCCACATGCACGAAACGTTGACGTACCGAATCTTTTAGACCTTCGATTCGCGCGATACGAGCAATCAACGACTGTTGGTGACCGATCGATAATCGCGGTCGTTTAATTCGGCTTTGTTCCTTCAACGAATTGATAAACTCGTTGCACCGCTGCTCCCACGCACTGAATTTGTCCCTCGAACTCAGTCGAGCGGATTGTTGTTGCAGCTCTTACTCAAAATTGATATCAGCCATATTCGAAGATTTCACAAATTGGTCGCTTGCTTGAGCATACTGTGATTTTAACGCTCTTCATCGTTTTATACTTTTCTTCTATCGCTTTTTCTCTTTTCTCTATCGTTTCTTCCTCTTCTACTTCTACATCGCAGAGAGGTGACATCCCTTAGACGTGTAGTCTCAATTGTAAGCTATTTGCTTATTAATAAAAAATTTCGACACCGAATGGTTTCATAAACCATGTCCCGACACACAGTTCCGATGAAGGGTTCTTCATAGAAAAAATAAAAGGACATCTTTTCTTGAAAAAATCATGGTGGGTATCTCTCAACACGTCCCACGCAAAAAAATCCAGACACACAGACCAAAAGTGAAATCTTGAAATGTATTACTTTGCATAAATTTTTCAAAATTTATTTTTTCCATATATCATTTATTTACTTTATTTTTCTACAGTTTCAATAAATCGGAACCTCGTTATACGCCTCGTATCTTAGGCAGACGATTTGCTTTGACAGTCACGGCTTACAAGTATTTGAATATCGGAATCAATGTGAGACCTACATCCTTTGTAGAACTGATTCTTAGCGATAATCGAGGAAATCAGATCGCGCTGCCTCATGCAACGTGGACAACGATCATCGAAAGGCGCATGGATATCGAACAACTCATGCAGTCGACTGTCGGTTCATCGCTATCTATTCGAGATCTAGTTATAGAACTCGTTAAAATGCGTGACGTTAATATCGCAAAACTTACGTTGCACGATACATACTTATACATGATACCAGCAACTATATTATTTTTGTTCGAAATCGAACAATGTGTCGAACATGTATATTTCCATCTATGTCAGAATATACAGTATGTTAGTAATAAGTATAAACATTTTGTAACCATCTTACAGCAAAATTGTATCACGGATAAATGTCAGGCAAGGAAAGTACTGAGTGAGGTGTCCGATAGAAGTTTGCTCATAGATTACGAACTATTAGCTTTTGCATTAGATAATATTGTATATGAAGCAAAAGGGGAGACGGCTGGTCTAGTGGGTAGAGCGCCAGATTCGTAATCCGGAGAGCCGGGTTCGAATCCCGCTAGGCCGATGAGAATTTTTCTCAGCAAAACGCTGCCCCCCCCCCCCCCCATCTGGTGGATAGATCTCGTATGATACAGTATCCCTAGATGGTAAACTAGGCTCCGTCTTTCGGAAGAGACGTTAAACCGTTGGTCCAAAAAGAAAGAGGATTAAAGTGAGAGGAGAAAGGGTAGTAGAGTAAAGGTTTGGGTAACGTTCTTTACAAAAACGACTTGCAAACCCTGCGGGGATAAGCAATAAAGATAGTTTATGAGTTTTATGAGTATATGAAGCAAAATGTAAATAATGAAAATAAATTGAATATCAGTATAAATAGTGGCAAAATTATTTTTTAATCTATCTCTTTCGTTTCCTCCATACCTTTATTTCCATCAACGCGTTCTAACATTAACCTCCTCTATATTCAAATTATATATATTGTTGCGCTGCGCCCCGCAATCACAAAGACACTCGCGTTCGCGCCGCGCACTCCCGGACTCGCGTAAAATAGACAACACTTGATTACAAAAGAAACTCAAGGGTTTTTTAGGAACTCTGTACAAGAATGCGTTTCAGGTGGAGAACACGTCCGAACGATCAAAGTCTCCCCGTAGATCTGACAGTCGAAGTTGTTATTACACAGATCAATACATCCCGTCGTTAGGGAACGCGCTTTGGCTTGAAGCTACTCGTGAGCGAAGTTCAGCACACAACGGGTGTCTCAGCACGGGCGCAACAATATATATGTTGCGGTAATGTCCGTTTTAATTATATAAACGATTTATTATAAATTTAAAGAATTAATAAAATTATTAAAATATATAAAGAAAACGGAACGCGAAGAGACAGGCACTCTGTACATGATCCAAAATGGCGTCGTGAAAGATGTCCCGACACGTAGCTCTTCATAGGGAAGAGGACATGATAATTGTAGGTCATAAATTAGCAGCCTGTCATCGGCGCTCGATCCTATAACGCAGTTTGTTTGCTGTATGGCTCTTTCTTGAAAAATTATCGGACGCACACGCAAAAAACAAATATCCGGCAGCAATCTTGAAAGAATCTCTTCCTGCGTTCCAGAATTCAACTAAAAATCTATAATTTAAGTCACGTAAAATATGGTTTTTTGTTGATTTTTTTGGAACGCAGACCTAGAAAAAATGGTCTTCGATAATTATAACCTAAACCTCGCCTTTGTACTCGTACCCGCGTAATGGCCCCTTTCCCCGCCGAGATCCCCTCGCCCCGCACCCCGCGCGAGCACCATGGCCTCGAACCGGCCTTCTTATACTACTAAAAGCCATTATAATAGTAATCTTTCTTATCTAACTGTTACGTCCAGTTGACTTCACGATTTCTTTTTTTCGTGGAATCACTCATTTTATCACACAAAATAGATGGAAACCATAAAATAGCGGTTATCAATTGACGAAGCGGATGCACTCCAACTGTCATCGCTCATTAAAGAGTAAGTGACGAAACCTTCCACAAGACTCGAGCCTAATAAAATAGGAAAATTATAAACTTGTTTGTCGCATTCCATCTAATTCCACGAAATAAAGCACGAAATTTCAATTATCTCAAAATTTCGTGGCACGGGTCGCAATAAATTAAAAACGCCATAAAGATCTAGGTGAACTCTCGGGTCACGGGCGGGTTAATCTCACGCTGTTTCGAAATCGTTAAAGCGACGATTTGAAATAAACGCCGTAACATCGGCTCAGACGTCGCGAGCGCGATCGGGAAAGGCGCGACAGTCAACGAGCGCGGCAACGGTCATGCACCGGCCCTAGCAACGGTTATTATTCTTCGTCTCCTTTGTGTTTTTGCCTGAGCTTTTCATTCTCACGAGTTTTATTAGTCATTAATATCGAGAAAAGATAGTAACGCGAGACGGGTTGAGTGCGCGTATCGTCGCCAAGAAAGCTTCCTTCACAGTTACCTGAAGAATTGCATCTTGGAGCGAGGAGTTACTAAGATCTTGAAAAGCCTCAGAGTTCTGACGTGATTTGCTCCCGTCCTCTTCCAAAGACCTCACAAGGCCGGACGGGACGCTTTGATGTTAATCACTCCTTACGGATACGTAAACGAGACGCCCGAAAGTTTGAACGACGTCGCTTCTACCTCGAGAGAGGCTTCAGGTTTGATTACCCGATTCGATTGCCGTGGTATTTCAAGAAACGCATTGTCGCCATTCTCGCCATTATCTTACCGCGCGACTACGTAAAGTTCGGTTTGACATCCTCGTTATATGTGCATTTCGTGAGCAGTCACTTTCGATTTCCTTCTATTGCGTGTATTCGCAGTCGGTTGTGACATTGTTAATTTTCTCGTTTAAATCTCCGCGGTATTACGTGCAGTACTTGTACAATCATTCTCGCCATTTTAACGTTACGCGCCCGCGTGATATGTTCGACATTGATTTAACTCTTGATACGATATCCGCATTACAATGTATACGTTTGTGTCGAGTGACCCGGTATTTTCCTTATGCGTACGAGCATTGTTTTTTTTTTTTGACATTGTTCCTGTGGAGCGTTTCCGATAATTCATCTATTACGAGAAGTGCTCCAAAAAATACGAGTTTACCGCTTGGCACACGGCTGCCGGGGCACACGGCTGCCCGAGTTTACCGCTTGGCACACGGCTGCCGGGGCACACGGCTGCCCGAGTTTACCGCTTAACACACAGCTGCCCGAGTTTACCGCGTGGCACTCGGCTGCCGGGGAGATTTCTGAGGACTGTATGATACACCGCGATTATTGTTTACGCTACTTTGATCTGATAACCGCAACTGATGACTTACGTGATACCCACGACTGATTGATACACCGCGACTGAGATTACCGCTATCCCATGATAACCATTCAGCTCAACGACATCACCTGCGTGCTAGACATCTTTGATCTGAGCGCCATTCATCTTTGCGTTCTACGTTCCTGATTTCCTGCGACCTGCGTGCTAGACATCTTTGATCTGCGCGCCATTCATCTTTGCGTTCTACGTTCCTGATTTCCTGCGACCTGCGCGCTAGACATCTTTGATCTGCGTGCCATTCATCCTTGCGTTCTACGTTCCTGTCGTTCCTGTGACCTGCGCGCTAGACATCCTTGCTCTGCGCGCCATTCATCCTTGCGTTCTACGTTCCTGTCATCCTTGCGATCTACGAGCTTGTCATCCTTGTCAACCGTTACCATTCCTGATTCCTAATTTTACTCGGCGCAACACGAATCAGATCTTCACACAACACACGCTTTTCCGTGAAACGCGGATTCGACCTAAGACCCACGCCTAGCAGCGATTAATAAAGCCAAGCCTCTGGAAGGGACTGTCAAAGGGCAAGGTGATAACGTACTCGCCAATAAATAGCCGCTAACTAGAAATTGCTCATAGACAATGACGATTTTTAGGTAACTCGCCAAGGGCCGATAGGCGGAAAACCGAAACCTACGTCACGATCGGAAGAGAACTCTACCAATCAAATTGTTACGTCCGAACCCCAGGATTCGGATAAGAAAGACTGGGAAGCGAAGGAAAGGCTAACTAGAGGGGTGAGGGTATGGAAGGACGGTAACAGGTACTCACTTTGTCTCTCGCAGATACACGCACAGAGACGCGTGCCACGAGTCGAACGCACCTGTCGGTGGCTCAAGATGGGTCAACGTACGTAAGGACGCTAGGACACCTTCGTCCTAGCACCGTGAGCGGTGCGATCGTCGGCCCCTTTTTAGGTCAAGGATTTTACTCCCTATTACCTGGGATCGGACCGAGTGCGATTTGAGAGGGTACGGAGCTGAGAGCGAGGGCTTAACTTAATGAATGAATGGAGATTTCTTTAACATAAGTATTTATTATATTTATTAGACATAAAAGAATGTTTATCCGATATAAAAAAAAATAATTACAAGCTAGACGTTTGTGTAAAATATAAAATATGTATAGAATGTATAGATATATATAAAAACAAAGGAGACTTTATGTAAATAGTTGTTATACATTTTATGTGGATTCGGGAAGAGTCGCGTAGGTACGTTTAACAAGGTTTCCCCCCATGCACTCCCCCGCGCGTGTGTGTGTGTGTGTGTGTGCGTGTGCGAGTGCGTGTGCGTGTGCGTGTGCGTGTGCGTGTGCGTGTGCGTGTGCGTGTGCGTGTGCGTGTGCGTGTGCGTGTGCGTGTGCGTGTGCGTGTGCGTGTGCGTGTGCGTGTGCGTGTGCGTGTGCGTGTGCGTGTGCGTGTGCGTGTGCGTGTGCGTGTGCGTGTGCGTGTGCGTGTGCGTGTGCGTGTGCGTGTGCGTGTGCGTGTGCGTGTGCGTGTGCGTGTGCGTGTGCGTGTGCGTGTGCGTGTGCGTGTGCGTGTGTGTGTGTGTGTGTGTGTGTGTGTGTGTGTGTGTGTGTGTGTGTGTGTGTGTGTGTGCATAACATCTACAATTTAATATAGTCAGGATAAATTAGTAGATTTTATTAGTTTATCCTGACTATATTAAATTGTAGATATTATGCATACACACACACACACGCGCGCGCGGGGGTGCAAGGGGGGCCTTCGGCCCCCCCTCCCGCACCCACCTCCGCCGGTAGGCAGCGTGGACCTCGCTTTACAACTTAAAGTACATGCTAAGTTGTAAAGCGAAATTATAAAGTACATGCATGGGGGGGGGGGTGCAGGGGAGCAAAGCCCTCCCGCCCACGCATGTACTTTGATATATTACATAAGATATATTCACATCATTGAAAGTTAACAATAAGTGATATGCATTATAAGTATACATACGTTTCAAATTCGCGCACTTTTGCATGCGCGTGCGGCCACTGAACATGCGCATGTGGCCGCAGGGCATGTTTAGTGTTGGTATAAGTTTAGATGACTCATCGCTTTGTGAGCATTTCAAGTTATCCAGAACGCGTCGTGGACGTTTCTCAAATGCACATATCGCGTTGTGGATAATAAAAACTTCCACACACCGGAAAAATATCTCATTTCGGTATTTGGATGATCAGCACCGTCCACAACGCGTTATGGATGTTTTTTTTCGCTCACTGAGCGATTTTAGTGTTTGGGCGTAACATATATATATATATATATATATATATATATATATATATACCTATACCCTTACGAAAAAGTAGTACTAGCAATCAGTACTCAGTACTGAGTGATCAGTACTCGTAGTATTGAGAGTATTAGTATGTTAATACTCATGAATACTGCAGAATGGTCAGTACTGTGTCTGTCAGTGCTTACAGTACAAGCAATAATACTCATTAGTACTTCAAAGTATTGAAGTGGTCAGTACTTTATCAGATTAATATTCGGAGTACTAACATGATAGTACTGCCAGTACTGTAAGAACTAATAGGCACAGTACTGACCATTCTGCAATATTCATGAGTATTAACATACTAATACTGTCAATACTACGAGTACTGATCACTCAGTACTGAGTACTGATTGCTAGTACTACTTTTTCGTAACGTATCTTGGAAATATTAAATTAATAAAATACTAAATTAACACACTAAACTATCAATATGACGTTATTTTGATATCATCTTGACTTTTTGTTTCTACTTGGATAGTACTGCGCAAGTAGGGGAGAGTGGGTTCCCTTGAGCCACGGGGTCCAATGTGACAGTGCGAGTTTTCTGTATTAACGTTCTGCAAAATAGTGACGGTGGGTATGAAAACTTTCGTTTTCAAAACATATAACTTCCATCAAAAAATTATGCCGAAATAAGCATATATACTTTAGTTAAAGGCAGATATGTAATTGGAGCCTTGCAAAGTAAATTTTTACTTGTCATAACTTTTTGATATGTATAATATGGATTTCTAGGGATTCTACAGTTAAAAAAAGATTCATAAGACGTTCGTCGGGATCTATGTTCAATACCAACGTGCGCACAAAAACGTTTAATTGTTCTGTATCTGAAATATTTACGATAAATAATATCGATGTTCAGTGGGGTCCAATGTGACGCAGGTTAATGGGGTCCTCTGTGCCACGCTTACAGAACTACCTAACCTACCTACGTGACAGCGCGAGTTTCCGTAGTGTGTTTCGATCGCGGAATAGTAAATGTTAGTGCCTAAATTTTCCTATAAAATGAAATAATTTCCATCGATAATCATATCCACACTTTCATTTTCTCTTTTTTTCACCCTTTAGTTACAGATCACATGTAATCGAGTCGCTGTGAGGCAATATTCGTTGATCTCTGCTAGGTTACGACAAAAAGTGAGGTTATAGGACTTTGTTTTCAGTTTTCAATTTCTTAGGTCATCTGATGAAACAAATATGACAGATTATTGATAAATTGGTTCTCTAGCACAGTCTTGGTTTTTTCTTTTTGTAGAGAGAAGAGTTAATAGACTACGTGTCACAGGTACTCTACCTTTCACATTACATGTCACAGAGTACCCTACCTTTCATATTACATGTCACAGTGTACCCTACGCTATGGCTCAATCGACCCCACGCGTGGGGTCCACTGTGACAAACGCAGCATTTCGAAATATCATTATTTTTGCAAAATATTTCTGAAAATTTACTTCTTAAATCATTTACAAACAAAGTTTATTATATTAAACATCGAATAGTCTCATTTATATTATAATGAAGTTATTAAAAACCATTTTTAATGTGATTTGAAAAAACGTGGTTCAAGGGTGCCCACTCTCCCCTACTGCGCCTGTACCACACGTTAGTATCCCACGAGTATTCGATAAGTACTAAAAAAGTACTGGAGGGAGTACTAGAGGGAGTACTGGAGGGAGTACTGGGGGGAGTACTGGTGGGAGTACTGGGGGGAGTACTGGGGGAGTACTGGGGGGAGTACTGGAGAAAGTACTGGGGGGAGTACACTGAAGGGAGTACTGAATGAGTATTGGACAAGTACTGGGAAGGAGTACTGACGAAGTCAGTATGGTCGAATTTAGTAGTACTTTGAGTACTTATGTCTCCAGTACTTTCACCAATACTTTTTCCAGTATTAAAACCAGTACTACTTTTTCATAAGGGTAGGTCGCAAATTATAATAGCCATTCTATTTTATTTCTATTCCTGTCTCGAATAACCTTAGCGTCCTCCGCTCAAGATTCTTATCCTTTACCTTTAGCGACAACACGCTCAAGGCACTCCTCTACCGACCCGCAATTCTGCTCCATACGACCCAGCTGTAATTCCTCAAGCATTATTTGCTCAGAGGATTTTCCAATCCAGATGCGTGGCGAGATGTATCAAATAATTGAGGATATAAGGAAACAAAGAGTAATTGAGAAATCCCAAAGCCCTTGGGTCTCGCCAGTCGTTTTGGTGAAAAAGAAAGACGGATCAATAAGATTTTGTGTGGATTATCGAGGAATGAATGCTGTAACTAAAAAAGATTCCTTTCTGCTCCCTAGAATCGACATCTTCGACCAGCTCACAGGTAACTGTTGGTTTTCTATCCTAGATTTAAAAGGTGGGTACTGGCAAGTGAAAATTCGCCCCGAAGACCGCGAGAAGACCGCTTTCTCCATTGGGAACAGTTTATGGCAGTTCACTGTAATGCCTTTTGGTTTGTGTAATGCCCCCGCGACATTCCAGCGTTTGATGGAAAAAGTTTTAAAAGAATTTTTGGGAAAAATTTGTTTCGTTTATTTAGACAACGTGATCATTTTCAGAAAAAATTTTTCGGAAATGCTAGAGAATTAAAAAAAAATTTTCAACGATTTTGTGAAGTCCAAAGAAGTGCGTTCTCTTCGGAAGAAGTGTTAAATATCTGGGACATATAATCTCAGCCGAGGAGATGACCACAGACCCCGAAAAAATTTCCGCGCTAAGAGACTAGCCAGTCCCACATAATAAAAAGCAATTGCGGAGTTTCCTAGGATTTTGTTCCTATTACCACAAATTTGTGAAGGGATTCTCTTCCTTGGCAAAACCTCTATACTATTTAACGGAAAATTGTTCCAAATTTGTTTGGGGAGAGGAATGCCAAGAAGCTTTTGAGAAATTAAAGCAAACTTTATCTTCTACCCCGGTTTTAACTTTTCCTAAAGGAGAGGGAGAATTTATTCTAGATACTGATGCCTCTAATGTTGGCATTGGCGCGGTTCTTTCGCAAATACAGGAAGGGGAGGAAAGGGTAATCGCCTATTTTAGTCGGGTGCACCAGGTCTGAGCGGAATTATTGCATAACCCGACGCAAACTTCTAGCTATAGTAGATTCTTTAAAGTCGTTTCGTCACTATCTCCTAGGACGGAAATTTCTGATCCGCACAGATTACGCTTCTTTAAGGTGGTTGATGTCTTTCAGAGAATTGGAAGGGCAATTGGCACTCTGGCTGGAGAGACTCCAGCAATACGAATTTGAAATCCTATATCGGAAAGGTGAGACTCACAAGAATGCCGACGGATTGTCTAGACGGCAATGTGAGATGTCTGACTGTGGGTATTGCGCCAAGGTCGTAAAGAAAAGTGCTGAAGAGCAAGCAAAGTCCGTTGCTCGCATAGTTTTTGGATGTGAAAGTCTTGAAGACTGGCGTAGAGACCAGGAGGAAGACCCTGACGTTTCTATCTTTCTTCGACCCAAAGATGCGGGAGAACGACCTCCGCGTTCCGAGATAATTGCAAAGAACGTTTCACCCCGAGTTTACTGGTTCTACTGGGACGCTCTAGTTCTCAAGGATGGAGTCCTCTATAGGGGGTGAGAGACTCCCAATTTGAAATCAAGCCTACTCCAGCTTATTCCTCGGAAACGCGGTTGTAGAAGAGTCTCATGATTCCATTGGCGTTTTCATTATAATGTCGTAGCATTTATTATACTTACTTCTTTCAACACTTCGTCGTGCCACAAATCCAGCAAAAAATGCTATAGCATTGTCATCATAATTACTGCGTTGCTCATTTTCAATATCTTCGTAATCAAAATATTTTTCGATTATACTTGTATCTGCCGCAAGTAAATTATTGTCCTCATCTACATCATATTCTGGAGTGGCACTGTTTGTGTTCATAACATTTTCTATCACCTTAGTAAGTTTACTCGGTTGATTAATAAGAGTCTCTGTTTCTGGGCATTGTACATTGCCTTTGTCACTCATTTGTATATATCCCGTAGAAAGTATGTGTCTGATGAAAAGTCGCACCATTCTTACGGTCGGATTAGGATTAAATCCTGCGCGTTGTCGAAGTTTATTAAAAAATAAATGTTCCACTGAGTCTTGATTGCATAATCCTGTTGCTAGTTCAAATGTTTCATTTTTACTTATTAGTGCTTTATAAGTTGCAAGAATAGCTTTTATCGTTATAACAAAGCCCTTAAAACAAGGTACTTGAATTATTGTTTCTGCTGATTTTGACCATCTTGAGCACCATTACACAAATTCAGTTAATAAAATCTCAAGATCTGAATTTTTAGAAGATAATGGTCGTTTTCCGCCAAATTTCACCTTCAGACTCTAAGAATTGCAAGCATTGATAATGTTATTCATGCGTTCTGCAAAATCTGCTGTAGCTTGCCACGTACTTGTATTTAATTCTTGTTCGTGGCCGGCTGTTTTTATTGCGGCTGCAAAAGTATGACATGAAATGGGGAAACATACTTCATTTACGTTCATAAAAACATCTCTTTCATCGGAAAGTTTTGCAGCGAACCACGCGTTTCCTCATTGACATTCTTAAAAATCCTTGTGCCTGTAAAAAAACAGCTTTTGTACAATAAGCACGATGCTTCATGACATATTGTTTCCCATGTTTCTACGATGAATATCATCCTGACTCATGTACTAATTCACCGCCTTCTGACGATCAATAAGTGTAATAAATATTGCGTGCACACATGTGAACAATAAATAATAAAGTTTTCTATTTTTCAATACTTGATTTTACTCCTCCTTTCTACTACACCTTTTCCAACCAGTATTCTCTACCGATCACTCTTTGAAAAGGATTGAAAAAAAGAATAGAAGTATGAAATATGAAACTCTCTCTTTCTCTCTCACTCCCTTTAAAAAAAGAAAAAAAAAGAGAACGCGTAGCTCCCGAGTCGCAGGAAATCAGAGCATAAATATTGAATATATAAAGAAACATAAAAAAAAGAGCCAGCAGCGAGACTCGAACCAGCGATCTCACGGTTATGAAACTGGCGCGCTGCCCGCTGCGCCACGCTTTCGGTTGGAGATTCGTGCACTGTCAAGCTACTAGTGATGCACGCAAATATTCAAATCGCTTTTTCTCGAAGACGCTTGAGAAGTGCGTCCTACGACTTGGTCCATAAAAGTTTCTTTTTAAGCACTGCACGTACGTAAAATTTTAGCCAAATCGGGGATATAAACGTCGTGCCCTCCCCTTGTTAATACATTTATTTGCCTATAATATCGTGAAAGAAAATATTGCGCCTTCGTGTGCCTTTTAAAATTATTTAATATTTTATAACTAGAGTCCAACCGAAATCGAAACAGAAACTTTCATAGAAATCGTAGAAAAGCCATATGTATACGCGCGCACATATATACTATACACTTTTTTTAATAAATATTATAATATTTAATTATTAAAATAATTACACATTGTGATAATTACACATATTATCACAATCCTACTATTACAATCATATTGAGTTCGACCGAAACAGAGAACCGAAACTTGACCTAGAGTCCAACCGAAACTACAGGTTGTGATAATAGGCTTGTAATCATAAGATTGTGTAATATCTAATTATTATTTTAATAATTAAACATAATATCTATAAAGAAAGAATATATAATAGATATGTGCGTGCGTATATACATATGGCTTTTTTAGAATTCCATGAAAGTTTCGGTTTCAGTTTTGGTCCGACTCTATTTAATTATAACTTTCTTTACAATTTTGTTTTATTAAACCAGTTTTCATGATTATATATTTTTCTTTCTCTAGGATCGGACTTAACAGAATTAAATATTTCAAGAAGAGATTTATTTGAAATATTAGAATAGTCTAACAATATTAAATTAGAGAGTAAAATTGAATATCTTAAAAATAATATCAATAAACGTACATGTTATCCAGTATCCAGTCTTCCTGATCTACATAAGAGACTTTCTCGTTTTACATCCGACTTCAAAAAAAGATGGTTAGAATCAAATAGGAAGAAAGACAGATTTTTGGAAGGAACGGGTTAATTATGTTACGTCCAACCCCGGGATTAGGATAAGAAAATCTGGGAAGCGAAGGAAAGGCTAACCAGGGGGGTCGGGGTAAGGAAGGACGCAACTCGAAGCTTAAGAATACTGCTCGCAGGTACGCGCTCTGCGGCGCGTGGCGCGAGCCCGAACGCACTTTTATGACTCAGGAAGGGTCAACGTTTGTAGGGACGCTAGGACGGCTTCCGTGAGCGGTGCGATCGTCGGTCCTCTTTCGAGTCAAGGAATTAATCCCTTTAACTCGGGATCGGACCTCGTGCAATTTCGAGAGGGAGATGAGTAGGGGAGGTGTTCAGTTATAATGAATGCAGATTAAAATCAACGTTTAACATAAGACAACATTTATTATGACAATATAAACTAGGTAAACAATAAATGAGAATTAGGCAAATGAGTAGAATACATTTATGAAAGTGAAGGTCGGACATATATGTAAGGTATGTGTGTTATTAAATTGAATCAAACATACTAAGTCGGATGCAGTGAGATGTATATGGTTGTGAAAACATATAAGATCACAACACACATAAATTAAATTTATTCCAACAGGTTTCATGGGTTAATCTAGTGTAACGATCTCGGGATCGATATGGTCCTCGAGGGTGACGGTGGAGGTGGTCGACGGAGTCGGGGATGGTCCTCGGGAAGAGGAGGGGGAGTCGGGAGGTTCGAGGAGGGCGACCGGATCGCGGTTGACGGGGACCACGCGAAATGGGGCCACCCGACAAACCGGACGATAAGGTGCGGGGGAAAACCGAGATGAGGATAATGGGGCGAGATTGTATGACGGGGCGACGCTGTTGTGAGGAACAGGGTTCCTCTGAGAAGGCTGATAGGGGCGGTGGAGTGGCGAGACGCGAAGCACCGGGCTGTGTGGGACAAGGTTCTTCCGGTTCCCTGCGGGCCCGCTTGTGGCGACGTCTCCCGTGTTTCGCGGCGTTTCGCGACTTCTTATTGGTGGGACCGGCCGAATCCACTACGAATTAGCGGATTGTTAAAATTTAAGTCCGTCACGTGCGGGGAAGTCTCCTCATGCTTTGGAGAATAAATCTAAGGAGTACTTCGAGTCCACCAACGAGTCAGCTAACTCAAAGCAATATACCCCGAGTCCGCCTACCCAGCTAACCCAAAGCAGTGTACCCCGAGTCCACCGACGAGTCAGTTAACTCAGAGCAACATACCTCGGATCCGCCGAGCCAGCTAACTCAAAGCAACATACCCCGAGTACACCGAGCCAGCTAACTCAAAGCAAAGGAGATTGTTCGGAATCGACCGATAAATCGGCTAATTCGGAACAGGGGTAGCAAGAGGGATAGAAGGGCTATACTGGGAGACTTCCCTAACGCGTGGATATATGAAGAAGAAGGGGAGCCTATATATATATATATATATATATATATTGTGTGTGTGTGGAACTTACTACTTGTCGGTGATCGAATAGCTGGTTCTTTTGAAATCGCTGGCTCTCCTTGGGTGCTGTGGATAGGCTCTCGTTGGCACTCGATGGGTTTAAGTTCACGCACAGAATTTAACTTGAACTCAAGATGAGATTTGAATCTGGCGCAGTAAATTGAAAGGAGGCGACGAGATGATCTGGCTGAAGAGGAGCTGCGCAAGAGAGCAAGTCCTGCGATGTCGCGATTTATATAGGAAAGTTCTAAGGATGGGAAGGGTGAATTGCGTGTGGGATGTGTCAGGTTTTCATTTTGGGAACTTCTGGTTGGCGGGATGTTTCTAATTTTTGTCTAAAAGATTTCTTATTGGGTGGGATGGTCTTCACCCAAGAGCTGAATTCTTAAGTTTTCGCCTATCCTAGAAAGCTAGAGACACGGTTGTCGATTTTTCCGGGTGTTCATTGGTGAGTCCCCTCGTAAGGCCCCCACTGTCTTGCTGGGGGTGCAACCTATCGTTTCCTCCAGTGACTCATCTGTTTTTCGACTATCGCCGATTTCTCTTTTATTAGGGTCCCTTATTTATCTCGCGACCCTGCTCGAATTACCGACAGACGACGCATATCCCTCCAATCTCAAGTGCAGTTTTATTGCAGTTTTATTGCTAAGTGCAAACAGAAACTTCCGCCACGTGCTCTTACAAGATTTCCAAAAGCACGTTTTAGATCTCGTTTCTGTTTGTCGGAACATTGCGTGGGAAATCTGAGCTAGTCGCACGATACAGTACAGATCCCCATCAACCCCTGTCTGGAATTAAGGCCCCTTTTACGCGTCGTGTCGCCGGGTTTATAGTTATGGGCCCGATAAGGTTGCTGAGAATCTGGTCACCATACGCCCCGTCCGTCACCAATTCGTAATCTGGAGGGTTGGTTTTATTTGATCATAAAAAAAAGGAATGTGAGGAGATCTAAACTCACTCCCCGATCGACAACCGTCCGTGCTCGGTTTGTGTATCCTAATCTTAAGGGCCACTCTTAGGCGCACAAGAATTCCCGCGAAAAAGGGAAATCGTGGAGTCTGCAGGACGTAACAATTATACAGGGTGTCCCATTTTAACTTGGACAGCAAAATATCTCAAAAACTAAGCTCCACATACAAAAATGTTTCAGACAAAAGTTGTATGGTTTCAAGGGGGACATAAGATGGTACCATTGGTTTGACCTTGAACAGTTTGTTGAAGGTCACGTGAAGGTGACTTTCAATTTCTTAAATGGAACGTACCTTTTCTCATTACATATTCTTGTAGATTATCTCGAGAGCTTTCCAAAACACTATAATTAAGTGTACTTCTACCAAGTACTTTTCGAGTTATGAGGCCCCAAAGTAGTACTTTGCAGTATATTGGCACAAAGTGCAAAATATCTTGTATGTTGTATTGTTATGGGGTCAAGTTGATCCTTACGTATCATTCAGGTTGATTTGACTGACAAAAGCAAGATCGAGGTCTAGCCAAAGCAAGATCGAGGTTGATACCTTTGTGGTCTGCGAGGCTTCCAACGAAGGGTTCACGAGTTAGACTTGATGTTCGTAACTTAAGTCTTCCGTGACTTAGGTAAAAGTTGTACACCGCTCAGTTTTTACACCGCCCACGTGGAACCGTACAATCCATAGTGTTTCCAAGTGAATGCCACTCGTTACGTGAACGTAGTAGAATTCCGTTCTTTTTGGGGTACTTGATTAACGTGAGTCTCTTTGCCTCTCACAATCTGCTAATTTGATATTGTCAAATTACCAATGCATTTCAAAAAATATTTCAAAAATAGCAGATAATATTCGCTTTATTGAATTGGTTATTTCAAGATTTCTGTGAAAGGGTAATGCGAGCAAGGGCCACGTAAGGAAATAGTTATTTGTGTACACACACTATTTTATATTACAAGTGCGTGAAACTGGCCTATTGCGCGCGCGTCATCTGTGCGACGGATGGCCGATTCCGCACGCGCGAGAGATTTCTCACTCGAGGCCGTGAGAAATGAGATATTCCCGCACACACGTAAACATAATTCCTTATCGTTTTCTCATTCATGATCGATAACTACCTTGTCAACTACCTTGTATTTGAATAGGAAGTTGTGTACCATGGCAGGCTATACACCAAATGAAATAGTTGATATTTTGTCAGTTCTTGGCGAAAGCCATAGAAATTACAGAAATGCTTCACGTCTTTATGCTCAACGTTATCCCAATCGTCGTCATCCAGGACCGCAACAAATTATAAATATTGAGAGAAAATCTCGTGTAATAGTAAATCGTCGCCAAAGACAACGAAACCGAAACATTAATAATAATGACCCAAGGCTTCTCGCTGTTTTGGGTATGGTTCATCTGTATCCTCATATTAGTACTCGGCATATCGAACGTCGATTAAGGATTCCTCGATCAACCGCTCATCGTTTGTTACAATCCGTTAATTATCATCCCTATCATATTACACTTGTTCAGGAACTGAGTGAGAATGATCGACTGTTGAGAGTCAATTTTTGTAGGTGGGCCCTGAATATATTAAATAAAAATCCAGATTTCTTTTCGTTCGTTTGTTTCTGTGATGAAGCTACATTTCACAGTACTGGCAGTCTGAATAGGCATAATAGTCATTATTGGTCGCCCGTTAACCCTCACTGGATGAGAGAGCGAATGAATCAGCACCGATGGAGTCTTCACGTATGGGTAGGAATAATAAATGGCTATATTATTGGACCACATTTCTTTGAGCGAACGATCAATGGTGAAATGTATTTGGATTTCCTCCGAAACGACTTACCTGGTTACTTGGAAGAAATTCCTTTAGATGTTTGACAAAGAATGTGGTTCCAACATGATGGTGCTCCTGCCCATTACTATCAACGTGTTAGCAGATTTCTTCGACGGCGGTTTAAGGATCGTCTGATCATCCGCAACGGTCCAGTATTGTGGCCTCCAAGATCTCCTGATTTGAACCCTCTTGATTTTTACTTTTGGGGATATGCAAAAGATTTTGTGTATCAAATAGCTCCAACAACAAGAGCTGACATGATGGATAGAATAAGGAGAGCTTGTCGTACGGTTACGCAGGAAACACTTGTAGAAATCACACAAAATTTCAGGCAAAGATTAACTTTGTGTTTGAATAATCAAGGAGGGCACTTTGAACATTTATAGTCCAGATCTTGCTTTTGCTAGCCGGATCAACCTCGATCTTGCTTTTGCTAGCTGGATCAACCTCAATCTTGCTTTGGCTAGACCTCGATCTTTCTTTTGCTAGCCGGATCAACCTCGATCTTGCTTTTGCTAGCCGGATCAACCTCGATCTTGCTTTTGCTAGCCGGATCAACCTCAATCTTGCTTTGGTTAGACCTCGATCTTGCTTTTGCTAGCCGGATCAACCTCGATCTTGCTTTTGCTAGCCGGATCAACCTCGATCTTGCTTTGGCTAGACCTCGATCTTGCTTTTGTCAGTCAAATCAACCTGAATGATACGTAAGGATCAACTTGACCCCATAACAATACAACATACAAGATATTTTGCACTTTGTGCCAATATACTGCAAAGTACTACTTTGGGGCCTCATAACTCGAAAAGTACTTGGTAGAAGTACACTTAATTATAGTGTTTTGGAAAGCTCTCGAGATAATCTACAAGAATATGTAATGAGAAAAGGTACGTTCCATTTAAGAAATTGAAAGTCACCTTCACGTGACCTTCAACAAACTGTTCAAGGTCAAACCAATGGTACCATCTTATGTCCCCCTTGAAACCATACAACTTTTGTCTGAAACATTTTTGTATGTGGAGCTTAGTTTTTGAGATATTTTGCTGTCCAAGTTAAAATGGGACACCCTGTATATGAGCCGAGCGCGGTACTCAGTGCGCAGAATTTTCTTGAAAATAGTTTATTCATACGTTTCGGTACTATGATTGGACCTCCTCAGCAACTAATCAATATACAAAAAATTATTACATGATACGTGGATTAATATATTGCGTGTCGTGTTTTTAACTTACAGTAGAGTTTACGGTTATAAATTTCGCGCGGTCCCCGATACTCAAAGTCGGACTGTCACGGTGACATGACCTTTTTTCGTAAGTAGTGTTTACGTATTAGGGAGCATGATGTGTACCCAATCCTTATTGAAACAAAACAGATGTAAAATATTTTTTTTTATTTTTGGAATGAAGGAGGCTACTTACTCCGTTGGCCGAGCCGAGTACCGAGGGCCACGCGGTCTGGTAAATGTCTGTCGTTAGATTTGAAGTTAAGCGAATCCTTAAAAATTTTACTATGTATTAATAAATGCGGTATCTACACGTCTATACAAATTAAAAGTAATTGACCGTCAGGAACGCGAGATAAACATTTTCAACATTTTTTTTATGTATTTTATATATTTTTCTTATGTATTCACGGATACAACTCCTTTTCGTGATTTTCCAGATTCTGTCGAATTTTTTAAACACTTCTTCATAATCTAGCCACATCCCTATACATTTGCGGCACTGGTTCACTGGCCTTATTTTGAAAATAACTTTTCTACATTCGTGTTACGTCCTGCGAACTCCACGATTTCCCTTTTCCGCGGAAATTCCTATGCGCCTAAGATAGGCCTTAAGATTAAGATAAGTAAACTGAGTACGGGCGGTTATCGATCGGCGAGTGAGCCTTGATCCCCTCACATTCCTTTTTTTTATGATCAAAATACCTATTTGCTTGGGCAACTAAAAGCAACCTTCCAGATGACAAACTACTGACAGACGCGGCATACGTGATCGGTCTTTATCAACCTTGTCTGGCCCATAACTATAAACCCGGCGCCACGACGCGCCAAAAGGGGCCTTAATCCCAGACGGAGTTTGCTTAGGATCTTTATTGCATCGCGCGACTAGCTCAAAATTGCCCGCGCAATGTTCCAACAAATAGAGACGAGATCTAAAACGTGCTTTTGGAAATCTTGTAAGAGCACGTGGCGGAAGTTTCTGTTTGCAATAAAACTGCAATTAAGATTAGATGGAATGCATTAGTCTGTCGATACTGAAAGCAGGGTCGCGAGATAAATAAGGGACCCTAATAAAAAGAGAAATCGGCGATAGTCGAAAACAAATGAGTCACTGGAAGACTCGCTGGGTTGCACCCCCGATAAGACAGTGGGGGCCTTACGAGACGACTCACCAATGAACAGCCGGAAAAATCGAAAACCGTCTCTAGCTCTCTAGGATAGGCGAAGACTTAGGAATCAGCTCTTGGCTGAGAAACATCTCGCCCAATAAGAAATCCTTTAAACAAAAATTAGAAACATCCCGCCAACCAGAAGTTCCCAAAATGAAAACCAGACACATCCCACACGAAACCCATCCCTTCCATTCCTTACATTTTCCTATATAAACCCTGACATTGCGGCACTCCCTCTCAAAAAAAAAAAAAGCTTTCGACTCTCTTCAAACGTCTCAAGCCTAACAAGGGGAGGGCACGACGTTGTCATCCCCGATTTGGCTAAAATTTTACGTACGTGCAGTGCTTAAAAAGAAAGAAGACACAATTTTACAAGCATTTAATTCTTATCATCCGAAGTTGCAGTTTACTGTCGAATTGGGGGGAGACAAATTAAATTTTCTAGATGTAACGTTGATTAAAGGCGGCAACGGTTTGGAATTTGATTGGTTCCACAAACCGACGTTTTCAGGCCGTTATCTTAATTTTTTGTCGCAACATCCTGTTTCCTAAAAAAGAGGCACAGTCATGGGCATGGTTGATAGGGCCTTTTTATTATCACACCCCAGATACTATCAAAAATATATATAATTCATAGTAGACACTCTGTTCCATTCCTTACATTTTCCTATATAAACCCTGACATTGCGGCACTGCCTCTCAAAAAAAAAAAAGCTTTCGACTCTCTTCAAACGTCTCAAGCCTAAGTCTCGTGCTTCAGTCTCAGCATTATAATCGTGATCTCTTCCGTCTTTGAGTCGATTCCGCACTTAGAGTCAGTGCAAGAAATCCGACAGCAGATCAGTCGCCCCGACTCATCCTCCAACAAGGTCCATTCGGGAAGGAGCCGCTCTCACATTTGAAACTCATTAAGTAGTAAGTCCTATACTTATATATATACATATATAGCGGTTCCCCCTTTTTATATTATTATCCTCGTGTTCGGGAAGTCTCTCGGTCATACACTAACCCTCACATCCCTCTAACTCCTTTTGATCATCTCGTTTATTCCGGATTAGCCGATTTATCGGTGGACTCAGAATAATCTTTCTATTGTTTCGAGATTAGCCGATTTATCGGTGGACTCTGGACAATCTTTATATTGTTTCGAGATTAGCCGATTTATCGGTGGACTCGGGATAATCTTTCTTTATTGTTTCGGGATTAGCCGACTTATCGGTGGACCCGGGATAATCTTTCTATTGTTTCGAGATTAGCCGGTTTATCGGTGGACTCGGGATAATCCTTTTATTATTTCGGGATTAGCCAATTTATCGGTGGACTCGGGATAGTCTTCTATTGTTTCGAGATTAGCCGATTTATCGGTGGACTTGGAATAATCCTTCTCCCTATTAATTCGAGTTAGCTGACTCGTCAGTGGACTCAAGGTATTCTGTTGATTCCTTTAACTTCCAAAACCCGAGGTGACTCGGGATAGTCTCCTATTGTTTCGAGATTAGCCGATTTATCGGTGGACTTGGAATAATCCTTCTCCCTATTAATTCGAGTTAGCTGACTCGTCAGTGGACTCAAGGTATTCTGTTGATTCTTTTAACTTTCAAAACCCGAGGTGACTCGGGATAGTCTTCTATTGTTTCGAGATTAGCCGATTTATCGGTGGACTTGGAATAATCCTTCTCCCTATTAATTCGAGTTAGCTGACTCGTCAGTGGACTCAAGGTATTCTGTTGATTCCTTTAACCTCCAAAACCCGAGGTGACTTCCCCGAAGTTATCGAACTTAATACTTAACAATCCGCTAACTTGTAGTGGATTCGGGCGGTCCCACCCGCAAGAGGTCGAAAAACGCCGCAAAACACGAGAGGAATCGGCGGAATAAGCGGGCGCAAAGGGAGGAACAAATCAACGCCGATCCTCCGCGTCTCGCCACTCCACCGCCTCCACCCGCTCACCCGGAGGAGCCGCCATCGCTGCCTCCCCCTAATTCGCCCTCTCGCCCCCTTTCATACCGCGTGATTCCCGATACTCCCGACTCCTCGCCCCTGTTCGAACCCTCCTGTTCCCCGATTCGCCCTGTTTGTCGCGTGGCTCCTTATCGCGTGGTCCCCGATACACCCGATCCTGCCTCCCTGCTCGAACCTTCATATTCGCCGGTTCGCCCCGGGGAACTTTCCACACCACCATCCCCCACGCCGTCAACCGCCTCGACCATTGACATTCTCGAGGAAATGGTCGATCCCGAAATAGTCACCTTAGATTAACAATTATTTTTCATGCATAAATTCTTGTCCCTCTGTTTTCACCCCGCAAACATTTCTTTATATTTTATTCTTAATTACGGCCTAATTTAGTTCCAAATACACATATACACCACACCTAGCTAAATTCATGTAACTCCAATCCTAACCTAATTGTAATAATAGCGGGCAGGATGTGCATCGAATTGGTTTCCCCTTCAAAGATCCTGCCCGATCACCCCCGCATCAATGTAACACCCGCGGTAGCTATACACACACACATACACACACGCACGCACGCACGCACGCACGAACGCACGCACACACATGCCCGACATTCACACACACACACACACACACACACACACACACACACACACACACACACACACACACACACACACACACACACACACACACACACACACACACACACACACACACACACACACACACACACACACATGCCCGACATTCACACACACACACACACACACACACACACACACACACACACACACACACACACACACACACATGCCCGACATTCACACCTATAAATGTATTCAATTTTATTTTGCCTGATTCTCATTTATTGTTCACCTAGCTTATATTATTGTAATAAATGTTTAGTTTGTTTATAAGATTTAATTAAATGTTTCTTTATTTTAAATAAGTCCTCACCCTCAGTACCATCCTCCTCTCGAAATCGCACGGGGTCCGATCCTGAGTTAAAGGGATTAAATTCCCTGACTTAAAAGAGGACCGACGATCGCACCGCTCACGGAAGGCGTCCTAGCGTCCCTACGGACGTTGACCTTCCTGAGCTATCGAAAGTGCGTTCGGTTCGCGCCACCCGCCTCAGAGCGTGTACCTGCGAGCAGTATTCTTAAGCGTCTAGTTGCGTCCTTCCTTACCCCGACCCCTCTGGTTAGCCTTTCCTTCGCTTCCCAGATTTTCTTATCCTAATCCCGAGGTTGGACGTAACATTCGCAACACTCTGGTTTTTTTTATTAACTTCGAGTCCGTGCAAGTCCGTCATTATTGCTTGCCAACGCCGCCTCCGTTCATAGCCCACAGCTGAGCGACGACGAAGCGGATAACAATCTTGGCACAATCGCTGGCGCGGGAAGGTTACAAGACAATTTCCATAAAAAGAGAGGGGATAGGGTTGGCACGAACGAAAATCCCTAGGTAACTCAAATTAAACTTCCGTGGATTTGTAACACTGAATAAGTAGTAATATGTTGGTTAGCCGACACCATAAGCGCGTGTTTTGACATATGCGTGCTCGCCGTATATAAAATAATAAATATTTTATAAACATTTTTTTTTAGATAGGATATATGTGTGTCGTGGCATGTAATTAAAATAAATGTAATAAAAAATCGTACAATAACAAGGTGAGAAAACTTGTATTATAAAATAAATAAAAAGATGTATAGATGTGTGGATAAATTATACAGTAGGATAATAAGAAATTAATACTGGTGCTGTAATAAATTGACGAGTGACAAATTACTGTTGCTTTGCAATTTTATTATTTTTGTAACAACATTAATGAGCAATAATAATTAATCACTGGCCAATGTATTACAATCAGTATTTATTTTCTATAAGAATATTACGTACATAAACAATATGAAATTCACAGTGACATGTCTAGGTAAATGCAATTCACTGTTAATTGCAGCTTCGACGTTCTTCAAATTGGAACAAATTTGTCATTATTGTCAAGTGTAGCTTAAAACCTGTGCGAGCTAGCGTGAAAAGGAGGATAGAAAGGAGCAAAATGAAGAACAGACAAATGTCAGATAAGTAGCTAAACCCATATCGATGTATATTATTTATGTTTCGAAGGTGCATAAATACAATATGAGTTCAAAATTAACATATTTTGCTCTCTGGGTGTATGTGCGCATTATAATTTTTTATGTTGGATCGATTCTTTCCTTCGATTAATTTTTTTTGTTCCAGCTCTGGGATATAATGCTCTCCAAAACTTGTGGAATTAATTCATAACAGAAACGATCCAGCCAGCAAGGCAGAACCTTCCAGGAGATACATATAGACGCGTATTGAGCCACGTCGATCCCGTCGAAAGCAGTCACTTTCGCAGGACTCAGATTGGAATGAGGTTGAACAGCGAACAAGCCATCAGGTTGCATCCAACGGAGAAGTGTGTGGAACCAGAGATGACCAGAGATCTGTGTGCATGATTTATTTTGGTCTATCACACACCTTTAAACATTTTCGTCCGGATACTCTTTGAAATGTGATGTTATGCTGTTTAAAAGCTGCCAATTAATTTTAACGCGAGTCCGTATAAATACGAATCTTCCATATTGCTCTCAACACAATTAACTTCAGCTAGTTGAAATTTGGAACGTTCCTGGAGCGATTTTTTTAAAATGATTTGTCCCATTTCTCCTTTGGCACAGAGACATTTCTGAGTGACAAATACGAAATACATAAGAGACCGAACCGATACACCCTGCGGAATTATTTCTCCTTTAGAAATGGGACAAATTATTTTTAAAAAATCGCTCCAGGAACGTTCCAAACTTCAACTAGCTTTAACTTCTAATATTTATAAATGTGTTATGCGTGCACAAGCCTTTGATATTATATGGAATATTAAAATAACAATAGAATGTATTACAATATATTTATTTCTTTTTTTCCGACAAGTTCACTCAGTCTATTCAACATTAATAATAAATCTACATTTTCTATATCTCTTTCTATTTCTTGCCAAATGTTTTTCAGTGTGTCCTCTTTTTCTTTTACGTTTTTACGCTCCACTCTCGCCCAGAATTTCGGGTGCCTTAAAAAACTGTGTATAGTTTTTTGATGCTCGGTAAGGTACGCTGTAAATAATATTTAATGTTGAGAAGTATATTGTTACGCGCGCACTCGCGAACGCGTACGCGTGCTTCCGGGATCGCAGAAATAACCACTCTCGTTATTACAAAAGAACTCGGGTTTATTAAAGCTCAGAACGGAATACAATAAAGAGATCTGGGAAAACTGGTCCGAACGAAACGAGTCACCAGATCGATCTGACAGGCGGTAATTAAATCAATAATTGTCCCGTTGTCAAAGGACCGCTTCGCGACTTCTGCGGAATGACCGCTCGCTTCAGCTCGGAGTTAAGGGCCGTTTCAGCGCGGGCGTAACACTGCCCTCCCTCTCCAAGATTGTCGTCCCGACAATCCGGAAGGGCAGTTTCCTGACTAGGCAATCTGTCGTGCGATTCCAGGGTACCGGGACGACTCCTGCCCTACCCTGGGCTGCTGCCACAGGTTACCGGGCGTCGTCCTCTTCTCGGTCCCAACCGCACTTTGGAAGTCCAGGACTCAGTCCTCTTCCTTGTGGGCTCCAGGGCAGGCTCCCAATCAGCTTTCCCAGGAAGGAAGCTTCCGGGACCCAGAACGGCTTCCTGCCCCTACCTGAGCTGTTGCTGCAGGTTTTCTCGGGCACCGTCCCACGGGGCCCCAAGCTCTCCCCAGCCGACTCCAGGGCAACCCCCCAACCCTCTCTCTCGCAGGACTCCGCCGTTGAAAAAGATCCCTCCTCCTCCGTCCGCTGAAATCGTCTTCCTCTTCCTCAGTTCGCAACTCCTCTCGAAAATCTTCGGACAAGGGGGGGGAAACTTCCCGTGGACCTTGCGCCCCGCAGGGCTCCCCAGGTCCCCGCCCGGCATTTGCCCTACGGCCCACGGAAAAACCACGGGTCAAAAACCGTGGGCAGGCGGTCTTCTTTATGAAGTCTTCGGCTATCGTTGTTGGTGACGACACCGTAGAAGCTCTGCTTAGTGTTTCTCTCTCTCAAAAATCATAGAAAACTTCTTTCTGCGAAAGAACAAACATTATACGCAGAAACTCGAACACACAAAAAAAAGTTTTTTTTTTACACAACTTTATTCCCTTCTATTCCTCCTCCTCTTTCCTTTCTCCATTATTCCCCACGCTCCTATCCTTCCCCTCCTCAAATTGCTTTTCAAAATCCCTCCTTTCCTCAAAATTTCCTCCTAGTAAAATTTTAACGGCCTTCGCCCTCTCTATGGCCAACTTCAGTGAGGTAATCCCTTCTAGCTGAAGAGTTCTTTTAACAAATCCGTCCGAAAGGGAAGAAACAAATTGAGCGCACGCGATCTTGTCTCGAACCACGTAGGGGCACTCAGGATAAGCTAATCGAGAAAGCCTTTCGAGCTCTGCTCCGAAAGAAGCCAGATCCTCACCATATCTCTGTCTACGGCTCGTAAACTGAGTATAAAAATTTTGTGATAAACCTCCCTCACCAAAACGAAGCTCTAATTTAGATTTTAATTCCCCGAAATCAAGGCTCTCTAAATTTTCCACTGACTCTAATACTGCCCGCGCCTTTCCCCTCAGATTTGTGGCCAACGCAACGGACTTCGACGTGTCATCCCAACCGTTCGCGCGCGCGATCAAAAGGAATTGCGAGAGAAATTCTCGCAGCGGGGTCGTTCCGTCAAAAGTGTCGGGCTTTAGCTTATAGCCCAGCTCCGAACGCGCGTCGTTCGCTCCCGGAAATGCGGTACAAGCCGCCGGATACGCTTGCGCGCCGCTCACTCCCGGTAACACGTCATAAGCCGTCGGATACGCTCGCGCGCCGCTCACTCCCGGTAACACGCCATAAGCCGACGGACCCGCGCGCCCATCACCCGCCCCGGGAAACGCAGAACGCACCCCCGAACTTCGTATTTCCTCGGTCGCTCTATTAATAGAAGGACTTAGCTGTACAGAGCTTCGGAGACGTTGTAGCTCCTCATCGCGGCGCCGCAGCTCCTCCGTATGCTGCGCCTCCCTCTGTGCCCGCTCTTCTCGCAGCAGCCGCACTTCCTCAATTACGCCCTGTAGAGTCGCCGCTAACGACGTCACTTCCGGGGCGTCCGGCTGCGGTGTCCTCGCTCGTGCCCGCTTCCTCAAGGAAGGCGCCGATGAGGCCATTCCGTCTGTCTGAATCACTGTCACTCTCCCGTTCCGCGGTCGCTCGTCTGATCCCGGACGAGCCCCCAAAATGTTACGCGCGCACTCGCGAACGCGTACGCGTGCTTCCGGGATCGCAGAAATAACCACTCTCGTTATTACAAAAGAACTCGGGTTTATTAAAGCTCAGAACGGAATACAATAAAGAGATCTGGGAAAACTGGTCCGAACGAAACGAGTCACCAGATCGATCTGACAGGCGGTAATTAAATCAATAATTGTCCCGTTGTCAAAGGACCGCTTCGCGACTTCTGCGGAATGACCGCTCGCTTCAGCTCGGAGTTAAGGGCCGTTTCAGCGCGGGCGTAACAATATGATTATTTTCTGCAACAAAATATTTGCAATAAGGCGTTCACAACATACATAAAAATTCCACAATTGTCGAATGTTTTTGTAAATTTGCTTTCAGTTCTCGGTTGTGTCTTTCTGAAATATTATTTGTTTTATGTGTTTCATTAAATATAGAGAACGAATTGGGCTTAAAGCCATTGATCCACGTTTCCTTGTAATAGGAGAAAAATGGTTGCAACATCTTGCAATCCTCAAAAATAACATGTGCTATTAGGTGGAAGCCTTCTACTATTAATTTTTCAGGTAAATATGCCAAACATATTAATAATTTTGTTGCCGCCCAACCTAATTCTTTTTCTTTGCCTTTCAAAATTCCACGTTTATCAGCATTATGCACCAATGCCTACAATGCGAAACTAGCATGAAAAACATTGGATGCGCATTGTATACACATTAATGTATATGTATATTGTTATTATATTTTTTATTACCTGACTGTAATGGAAAAAGCAGCCAATTACTTTCACGTAGGGAAAAACAATTTTTAATGCCTTGTGTTCGGCTTTCTCGAAATCACATATCGCTGTATCTGGTTCAATTTTTATAATATTTACAACAGTTCTTAAAATGTCTACATAATTTTCAGTTTTTCGTCCTTCCATTATTGCATACACAATTGGAAATGTCTGAAATTTAGATAATATGTAGAATGCCTTTTGCAATTTAATACTGTATACATTAATTAAATCATGAACTAATAAATTATTTGTTTTGCTTACTCTATCATTGTGTCTCATTACAATAGTCCATAATTGACTGTTGGTATTTTTTAATTGTGGTACTGTTGCAAATGTACCATCAACAAAGATGATAACTTTTTTCTTATTAACATTCATAAGTTTTTCCGTTAATACTTGATCAATAAAAATAATAGCTTTTGTATTGTTATTTTTTATGACGAATTCTACAACTAAGGAGGTGTCTGCCGCATCTAGCTTTAGTAATTGCCTCCAGTTATCTTTTTGCAAACAACAATGCAAATTATTCAAATCTTGTGGAATCTGTCCAATATGTTTTTTTTTATGTCGTTGAATAGATCTTTCTATGTTCCCAATAGTCGTTCCGTGCAGCAAATGATCGTATCTATGTACATTAGTTACTTGTGTTTATAACAGCATTTACTGTCTACTAAGTCTACTTCATCGCTTCATACTCACTTTGTAAGTATTCTTTTTTTAATCATTCTTGTTGTTTCATACGATGGGGAAGCTTCGATTTGTTTTTTCAGTTCGCCCAATTCAGGTACAGACTTTTCATGCCGTTTATGTCTCCCACTTGTAATAAATTCATTATTTTTTATTGTTAATCGCGCTGTACATTTTACGTCTTTGTTTTTCCGGAAACTGCATTCGTAATATCTGCGAGAAAATTATTCATAATTAAATGCAACAAATACAATATATGTTCCAATAGTCGTTTATATACAGGCGGGAAAAAATATGCCTGCTGTTTTAAGAATGCTTTTGTTTTTTTCCATTGTTGTGTGCAATCTTTCCCAGGCACAAGTGTTAATTATATTGTGTTTGTTGTTGCTGTATTGTTTAATATGGCAGAAAGGCGAAAATATAATACAGCAAGGCTTCAAATGCCAAAACTGTTATACGAGGGATATAATTACCATTATAACAGCTCCAACGGAGATACTAAGTACGTACAATGGACAGAAAGGTTGTCCGGTTGAGTTTCATAACGCATCCTTGTATTTGTTGCATTTAATTATGAATAATTTTCTCGCAGATATTACGAATGCAGTTTCCGGAAAAACAAAGACGTAAAATGTACAGCGCGATTAACAATAAAAAATAATGAATTTATTACAAGTGGGAGACATAACGGCATGAAAAGTCTGTACCTGAATTGGGCGAACTGAAAAAACAAATCGAAGCTTCCCCATCGTATGAAACAACAAGAATGATTAAAAAAAGAATACTTACAAAGTGAGTATGAAGCGATGAAGTAGACTTAGTAGACAGTAAATGCTGTTATAAACACAAGTAACTAATGTACATAGATACGATCATTTGCTGCACGGAACGACTATTGGGAACATAGAAAGATCTATTCAACGACATAAAAAAAAACATATTGGACAGATTCCACAAGATTTGAATAATTTGCATTGTTGTTTGCAAAAAGATAACTGGAGGCAATTACTAAAGCTAGATGCGGCAGACACCTCCTTAGTTGTAGAATTCGTCATAAAAAATAACAATACAAAAGCTATTATTTTTATTGATCAAGTATTAACGGAAAAACTTATGAATGTTAATAAGAAAAAAGTTATCATCTTTGTTGATGGTACATTTGCAACAGTACCACAATTAAAAATACCAACAGTCAATTATGGACTATTGTAATGAGACACAATGATAGAGTAAGCAAAACAAATAATTTATTAGTTCATGATTTAATTAATGTATACAGTATTAAATTGCAAAAGGCATTCTACATATTATCTAAATTTCAGACATTTCCAATTGTGTATGCAATAATGGAAGGACGAAAAACTGAAAATTATGTAGACATTTTAAGAACTGTTGTAAATATTATAAAAATTGAACCAGATACAGCGATATGTGATTTCGAGAAAGCCGAACACAAGGCATTAAAAATTGTTTTTCCCTACGTGAAAGTAATTGGCTGCTTTTTCCATTACAGTCAGGTAATAAAAAATATAATAACAATATACATATACATTAATGTGTATACAATGCGCATCCAATGTTTTTCATGCTAGTTTCGCATTGTAGGCATTGGTGCATAATGCTGATAAACGTGGAATTTTGAAAGGCAAAGAAAAAGAATTAGGTTGGGCGGCAACAAAATTATTAATATGTTTGGCATATTTACCTGAAAAATTAATAGTAGAAGGCTTCCACCTAATAGCACATGTTATTTTTGAGGATTGCAAGATGTTGCAACCATTTTTCTCCTATTACAAGGAAACGTGGATCAATGGCTTTAAGCCCAATTCGTTCTCTATATTTAATGAAACACATAAAACAAATAATATTTCAGAAAGACACAACCGAGAACTGAAAGCAAATTTACAAAAACATTCGACAATTGTGGAATTTTTATGTATGTTGTGAACGCCTTATTGCAAATATTTTGTTGCAGAAAATAATCATATTGTTACGCCCGCGCTGAAACGGCCCTTAACTCCGAGCTGAAGCGAGCGGTCATTCCGCAGAAGTCGCGAAGCGGTCCTTTGACAACGGGACAATTATTGATTTAATTACCGCCTGTCAGATCGATCTGGTGACTCGTTTCGTTCGGACCAGTTTTCCCAGATCTCTTTATTGTATTCCGTTCTGAGCTTTAATAAACCCGAGTTCTTTTGTAATAACGAGAGTGGTTATTTCTGCGATCCCGGAAGCACGCGTACGCGTTCGCGAGTGCGCGCGTAACATTTTGGGGGCTCGTCCGGGATCAGACGAGCGACCGCGGAACGGGAGAGTGACAGTGATTCAGACAGACGGAATGGCCTCATCGGCGCCTTCCTTGAGGAAGCGGGCACGAGCGAGGACACCGCAGCCGGACGCCCCGGAAGTGACGTCGTTAGCGGCGACTCTACAGGGCGTAATTGAGGAAGTGCGGCTGCTGCGAGAAGAGCGGGCACAGAGGGAGGCGCAGCATACGGAGGAGCTGCGGCGCCGCGATGAGGAGCTACAACGTCTCCGAAGCTCTGTACAGCTAAGTCCTTCTATTAATAGAGCGACCGAGGAAATACGAAGTTCGGGGGTGCGTTCTGCGTTTCCCGGGGCGGGTGATGGGCGCGCGGGTCCGTCGGCTTATGGCGTGTTACCGGGAGTGAGCGGCGCGCGAGCGTATCCGACGGCTTATGACGTGTTACCGGGAGTGAGCGGCGCGCAAGCGTATCCGGCGGCTTGTACCGCATTTCCGGGAGCGAACGACGCGCGTTCGGAGCTGGGCTATAAGCTAAAGCCCGACACTTTTGACGGAACGACCCCGCTGCGAGAATTTCTCTCGCAATTCCTTTTGATCGCGCGCGCGAACGGTTGGGATGACACGTCGAAGTCCGTTGCGTTGGCCACAAATCTGAGGGGAAAGGCGCGGGCAGTATTAGAGTCAGTGGAAAATTTAGAGAGCCTTGATTTCGGGGAATTAAAATCTAAATTAGAGCTTCGTTTTGGTGAGGGAGGTTTATCACAAAATTTTATACTCAGTTTACGAGCCGTAGACAGAGATATGGTGAGGATCTGGCTTCTTTCGGAGCAGAGCTCGAAAGGCTTTCTCGATTAGCTTATCCTGAGTGCCCCTACGTGGTTCGAGACAAGATCGCGTGCGCTCAATTTGTTTCTTCCCTTTCGGACGGATTTGTTAAAAGAACTCTTCAGCTAGAAGGGATTACCTCACTGAAGTTGGCCATAGAGAGGGCGAAGGCCGTTAAAATTTTACTAGGAGGAAATTTTGAGGAAAGGAGGGATTTTGAAAAGCAATTTGAGGAGGGGAAGGATAGGAGCGTGAGGAATAATGGAGAAAGGAAAGAGGAGGAGGAATAGAAGGGAATAAAGTTGTGTAAAAAAAAACTTTTTTTTGTGTGTTCGAGTTTCTGCGTATAATGTTTGTTCTTTCGCAGAAAGAAGTTTTCTATGATTTTTGAGAGAGAGAAACACTAAGCAGAGCTTCTACGGTGTCGTCACCAACAACGATAGCCGAAGACTTCATAAAGAAGACCGCCTGCCCACGGTTTTTGACCCGTGGTTTTTCCGTGGGCCGTAGGGCAAATGCCGGGCGGGGACCTGGGGAGCCCTGCGGGGCGCAAGGTCCACGGGAAGTTTCCCCCCCCTTGTCCGAAGATTTTCGAGAGGAGTTGCGAACTGAGGAAGAGGAAGACGATTTCAGCGGACGGAGGAGGAGGGATCTTTTTCAACGGCGGAGTCCTGCGAGAGAGAGGGTTGGGGGGTTGCCCTGGAGTCGGCTGGGGAGAGCTTGGGGCCCCGTGGGACGG
>NW_027249901.1:0-61888 GCF_030848795.1 Temnothorax nylanderi
ACGCCGTTTCATCGGCTCCCAATAACAAACGATGCTTGTCATGTAGCCATATGGCTCATAACAAATGTGTGTGCACGTCCGATCGCGAATTTACTTGCATATATTGTTTTTGACATGAGTTTAGGTGAAAAGAATTGAAAGTTCAACAAGTTTTTTTCTCATTATTTCCAATGAGTGTTTTACTTAACTAGACATCACAGGCGCGCGCTACGCGCGCGCTATTTAACTTTAATATTTCACTGTTATTATTATACACTATTAGTCACACAACTGTCAAAATATGCCATGACAGTCGCTTATGAAGTAAGCGTAGAGAGAGAACCAATCGGCATCGCGGAAAAGCGACAACAATACTTCGATAGATTCGAGTATCGATGCTCTTTTTAGAAGAGGATTCCGAACTTTTGTTCCAAAATACACGATAAACAATTTATTTTCAGTTTCAAACAATAAAAAATAAGTTCCAAATCAAATTGTGTCGATCAAGCAAAGTGTCGAGTTTGCCCCGGCATTTTTCAATTTGAAAATTTGTCTTTGCGTCACTTTTCCTTTCCTGGGGGCAAAACTAAGCGACATATAGCAAAACTTCCTTAAGCAATTTTGTACCTGAAGGAACACTTTAAATGTGTACCATTGAATTTGGTTGAAAATTTTAATTAATTGTTGAAAATTGCCTGTAAAAAATCGTGTTGAGTTTGCCCCGGTCTCCCCTATATGTTTTTAATGCATTTCTGAGACCCAACCTATAACATTATGCTTATGCATATGCAAATCTTGAAAATATTCTAATTTACAATACAAAATATATCTATTCTATAAAAAAGAATAAAAATAAAAACATTTTTTATTTTAATGCATTCCAATAAATGAATCTGAAATAAAGGCTTGTAAAAATTTGAAATATATAGGGTGATTCTAGTCACAGACTAGTAGATCATACTAAACAGTGAAAGATTTTCTTCTATCCCTTTTTTCTATGTTGACTTAAAAAAGAGCTATAAAGTTACTAGAATCTAGAGTCAAACCTCATATATATTTTTTTTCATATTTGAATTAAATGTTTTTAAATATTTATTATTTATATTAATTTCTTTAATAAAACTATTACATCAAATTAGGATTTTAAAATTGAAACTCGCGCGCGCGCATACTTTTATAAAATACAATGTTTTTGTTATATCGACATTTGAGGTACTTGAAACCTTCAGACAGTATTAAATAAAATAAATAAATCAATTCCAGAGTCAAAACTTGGATTTTAAAAATATAAATCCAATAAAATGTAAGATATGCATATACATATTATACAAAATTTTTAGATTATTTTAGGAAATTTGGAAATATATATACAAAGAGTGCATAATAATAATAATATAAAAATAAAATTATTATAGGATTAAACATTATATCTACGCAACCAAATAAGATATTTTTAACGAGTGTTTATAAGAAAACTTTTTAACCAGAGATAAGTTACTTTATTCTTTTAAATTGAATAAATTTTACTTCGCATAATATGGCGTACGTAATCTCTGACGATTCACAAAAAGCTCCGATGTGCACGTGATGACATTTCATGAATTTCATCTGTAGAGCACTTGAGGAAAGGCGTTAACGCGGTGGTGCACATAACCGCGCGCTGAATATTATTATAATTCTAGTGCGACGTGCTGTATCTGGGCAAGAGCCGCGGTCCTGGCGCAGAGGAGATTACGGCGATGTTGGCCGGACGTTGGCCACTTGACTGGTATTATAGATGTAATATCGTAAACAACATCCCTCTCAGCTGGTGCGCGCGAGGTCCGCACAAGTCACGGTACTTCGCCGGTTCGCCGCTGCGTCGGGTCGACCAACGAGTGCTCAGCAGCACCGAACCCTTTTTGCGAACCCTTCACAAGCATTACTGGTGTTTACTGTTGAATATTCATTCTTTGGCGCGCGTTCGCGACGGCCAGTTCGCTGCCGCCGTGCGGTCAGAGAACACGAAGTGTCCACACATTATCCGATCTTATGCTGGGTCGGGGCTGACCATACGTTTACCGCAATCCCTTGCCCCATTTTACATCGCGAATTATCCTCATGTACATACAATGATGCGTACACGGATGACCAACGCTTTTTACATCTTACATCAGATGACGAGCTTACATTTTGCGACAAATCAACGATGTGATATAATACATACATATATAAGATAATTTTCTTTTCATATATATCTAACAAGTACATTTATAAATACTTATATTTGTGTCATTGAGGTATATTTATAAGAGAATCCTTTATATTATTACAAATCGGTAATTTATTTGAATCATAAAGTATAACTCAGTTTCTCACGTATTGCAACTTTATTCTAAACATTAAAATCTTTTTTATTTATCGATCAAATTAATCTACCACCATTATTTTGTATTTAAACGTCATTAATCATATTCTGCGACCATTGAATTTTTATATGACATTTAATCCTAAAGTAATAAGATATTTGAGCCACATAAATAGTACCTGAATTTATTTAGACTCATAATAAAATATTTTTTATGTGCGTTTAAAGATAAACACTTTTTCTACCAAATTTAAATTTTACTGTACTCTTATAGTTAGATTAATTTTTCCTGAAAAACTATTAAAAAGCACATATAAAAATAAATAAATAAGTAGAGAAAATAAATAAATGTATTCCTGTTGAATCAGAAAGTAAAAAACAAAATAAAGAAATGTAAATAAAGTTATAATTAACTAGCTGGTTACCCGGGCTTCGCCCCGGAAGACATATGTAATAAGACACGCAAATAGTCTCTCTCTCTCTCTCCTTCTCTTCCTCTCTCTCCCTCTCTCTCCCCCTTCTCTCTCCCTCCCCCCTTCTCTCTCCCTCCCCCCCCTCTCTCTCTCTCTCTCTCTCTCTCTCTCTCTCTCTTTGACATATAATATGTGAAATAAGCAACTTATCCTACATAAAAAAATAAATTGTTATCAAAAAATAATACACATCATGGCAATTAAACCCATCCTCGAAAAATTAATAAAATTTTTGAACCGGAATTTTTTCATATATAATTCTTTAAGATTCGGTCAATTATTTCGCGTAAAATTAAAAAAATTAAAAAAATCGGTTTCCAGAAAATCTATATATACTAATCTATACTCTATATCTATACTAATCTATACTAATCTATAAAATCCTTACGGGTGGTGTATGTTTGTACATTATTAACTTAAAAACTATTGGACCGAATTTTTACCAAAAAACTATTGAACCAAATTTTTACCACAAATATATAAAATAGGGGTAGAATTTTCCGGGGAGTGCTATAGAGTGTATAGTTTTTCGTTATCTATTTTCTGGAAACCGATTTTTTTAATTTCACCACCCGTAAGAATTAAAAAAATTAAAAAAATCGGTTTCCAGAAAATTGGTAACAAAAAACTACACACTCTATAGCACTTTCCGGAAAATTCTACCCCTATTTTATATACTTATGGTAAAAAATCGGTCCAATAGTTTTTAAGTTAAAAACGGCCAAACATACACCACCCGTAAGGATTTTATATAATAGTATAGATAGATAATTAACTCTATCTAGAATATAATTATGCTATGTCAGTTTTGGAATGCCTTAATCTGTAATATATACATAAAGAAATGCCTAAAACAAAAGTTGTTTGGTTTGAAGGAGGACACATGGTTCCAATGTAAGACGTGTCATACATGTCGTCATTTTCAAGAAATTTTAAAGAAGACTAATTTCTTAAATGGAACTTGATTTTTTCTTTGAAATAAAAGTTGTAGATCTCATCGAGATGTTTTCAAAACACTATAATAAAGCTCTCTTTCGTTAAGAATTTCCTGATATTTAAAATTTTGTTATAATATTTTTAATATAAAATATGAACTGTCTCGCAAAGTATTCACTTTTCGATGACTTTTCCTTTATACTTTTATACGTAGAATAATAAAAGAAATCGATTGTTGTAAAAAAAAAAGAATATTTAAAAAAATTAGATTGCATTTTATAGACGCATTCAATTTTGCAAAATTGCAAATGTAAAAATTTTATTATTATTCGTTTCCTTCCATTATTCTTCGTATAAAATTATGAAGGTATAAAGTCATCGAAAAATGAATACTTTACGAGATAGTTCATATTTTATACAATATTAAAAATATTATAACAAAATTTTAAATATCTCAGGAAATTCTTAACGAAAGAGAGTTTTATTATAGTGTTTTGAAAACGTCTCGACAAGATCTACAACTTTTATTTAAAAAAAAGAAATCAAGTTCTATTTAAGAAATTAGTCTCCTTTAAAATTTCTTGAAAATGACGACATGTATGATACAACTCACATTGGAATGGAATCATATGTCTCCCTTCAAACCAAACAACTTTCGTCTGAAGCATTTCTTTCTAGAATCACAAATAAAGTTTTTGGGGGTGATTGATTAAAATGGGACATCCTGTCTGATATATATATATATATATATATATATATATACTTATATACATATAGGACATATATATTTTAATAATTAGTAGTTTTGGATGTAATTGCATGAAAAAAAATTAAAATCAAACATCCTTTTAATTAAATAAAAAAAATCAAAGTATTAAAAAAAAATTATATAGATTTTATGTTCAGTAAGTTTAGTTTAAAAGATGTTTAAAATAACCATCAATTTCATGTTTAAAAATTTTTTTGCATTAAAAAAATGGAAGTTTGAAAGTGTTCATTTTAAATATCTGCCAATTAAACGTAAAAAAAAACAAGAATTAAAAATGTTTAATTTTCTATAATTAGCTTAATACAATTTACGATGTGTTCAAAAGAAAAACTATATAATTATCACTGTTACGTCTAAATTGAATATAAGAAAAATAAAAAGTCTCCGAAAATATTATGTAAAATAATAGAATATGCTTTGGAATTTTCTCGCTGTTTTCTATTGTCACAGCAAAAATTTGCTGCCGCATTATCACAGTAACAATAAAATAGATCTCCCTGCTTAGTATCCAGCTGCAAGTTACGATTAAAAGATTGACACCGGGGATCCGCCCAGGCCATGTCCCGAATTCTCAGTTCTTGGCAAGACATTCGTACGATACTAAATATATACGGCAACTCTAAAAAAACTCGGTGGATCTAGCACACTCAAGAGGACTAACCGCCAGAATACGTCTCGATGCCGAAGCGACATCTCAAAAATCCTTCTCGGATTTCTGCTTATCGTAAACATCGTCGCAGACAAATCTCTTATAAACTAATCGCGGAAACAGAATGTTGTCTTCACATTATACGATCCTGAAAATCTTGTGCATGTAGTTATTGAATAGCTTATTTATCTATACTATCTATATATATATCGATAATTTCTTACAATCTCATTAATTATGATTATAATATTAATTCTATTTCAAATTGCAATAGAATTTTTGAATATGACAGAAAAAATTACAAAATATTGCAAAAAAATTATACCACATCCATGAATACTTAAATTTTAAAATTTATAATTGTATGGATTAAATAATTGTACATTTAATAATAAAACATTAAAATACATAAAAATATAATTTTAATTATGATATTTAATCTGTGTAATACTTTATTGCTAATATTTTACTAATTTTACTTTAGTTTTAATATTTTGCTAATTACGGTTTTATGTCTTATGTGACATGAAGTTTAAAAGATCCTATATATTGAGAGTTTATTATTAATATTATTATAAAAAAATATTAAATATATGAGAAATTAACTGCAATTGTACATGGGTCGTTTGCGTCCTCGGCATTTTGACTATGTGGTATTTTCCAAAAGTTTGTTTACCTACCGTTTGTTTAAACTTATAGTTTAGATAAACTTATAGTTAAGATCTGAAAGAACACCTACGAATTTTTTGTAAAGAAATTTTGGTAAAGTTTTAGGATGTTTAATATGCTGCGGACACACAAAAGACGCATATATACCGTTAGTGGGTGCCAAAAAAGAGTGTATAGGGTTGCAAGATTAACAATTGAGTTTTTACATTTTTTACTCATTTGTGTGTGCGCACGCGCGCGCGTGTGTGTGTGTGTGTACGAGTGAGAGAGAGAGAGAAAGAGAGAATCGTCAAATGTTATCTGTCGACGTATGTGCAGTTCGATGAATGAAGAAAGGGAAGCACATAGAGGAGGGTGTATATAGCGGGCATATATAGGGGTTTGCACGCGCTGGGAGATTTTATGGGGGTCCCCTCCCCCTTAGTATATTTCCTGATTGAGCGAACTAATCCACGCAAAGGAGGTTTTATCGTCGAGGTATTCGCAATCGAAGGGGTCTCATCTATACGGATGTAACATCAAGTGAGAACGTTCGATTAAGATGCATGCCAGTGGAGTATGTATTCTTCAAGGTCCTTAAAAAATTCATCCAACGAACATAGATACTTATGCGCACCTACATTAATTTATTTATGTAGATGATGATATTTATTTTTACAAATACTAAATTGTGATTAATCTTTTCGGGCTTTGTATACATATATTATACGCCTTGTATACAAGGTGCAATTTTTATGCATGCGTGTACGCACGCAAGAATAACTTTTAAAACTTTCCTATCATGCATCGAATATAAAAACTAAACGTCAAAATGCTGGTTCCCTTTAATAAATGCAGAATTTTCTTTTAATTAATGTTTGAAGATTGTGTTTCATCTCTTCTTTGTGTGATGTGAATAAAACAGGCAAAAAGCAAGAGTATTCACGTCATTGTATTCTTATCTATCTAATTTCAGTTATATCATTTGTTTAATATAACAATGATAACTATAATTTTTCTTTAGAATAAATAGTAATTTAAAATATTCTTGGAAGAATTTTCTCTATTACTTAAAAGAAGGTCTTACTGCAAATATTATTATTATATGTTATGTATAATTAATTAGTATTTTCATAATTCTATAAAAAATTTTGTATCTTTAATAATTATTTAAAAAAGATTAATTTGTTAATTTTTATACTTTACTTATTCTCTTAATATAGATCATGTTTACAATTAGCTTTGAAAAAATTTTGTTAATAGCTAAGAGAATTAAGATACGAGTAATTTAGCATTTATTTTTCCTGAGTTCTGACAATACCGACAGAATTTAAAAAAGGATGATATTTTCGTGGATGTACCGTTCTGTGTAATATCTACGTTACTTTCCATTCCAAATATTTCACATATCTTGCGATTTTAATTTTAATGACGTATTTTCTGAAGAATAATCGGTTTTTAAAGTAATATATCCAGATACTGTATTTGTACTATTAATGGTCAACATTTGTTAACTCACGAATTACAAAATTGATCGGAAATATTGGAATTATTTCTTTTTTAGGAGTCATAAAATAATCTTTCTCAATCAATTCCAGATGAGTTCTATTCTTCAACAAAGTTTTAATTTGAGCCTTAGTATAAAAATAGTACGAAATATAATATAAAGTTAAAGATAAAAAATTGTTGTAACAATGCCTATAATAATATTATGTAATTTTATGTTTGTTAATAATACATGACATCTAGAGTACATCACATTCACCAAACTATTCACAAAGAATTAAGTTAAAGTATTAAGAAAAGTAAGGAATTAATTTATTAAAACTGTAATTTTTTGAAAATCAATGTATTAGGTGTGTATTAACAACATAATTAAAAGCGTAGACTTCGATTACTTTCGCGACGTGTAATATCAGATAGTTTCCGAAATTATTTTTTAAGCACAAAAAATAATGATAAAAATCAAATATTGCTGTGAATAACAGTTTTCAAAATCTTAACAAAAATAGAGCAATGAGTAAGATTTAAACATTGAAATGAAAAACAAAGTAGTTAATATATGCTTATTATCAGTTCAGTGTATATTACACATGATTAGCATAAGTTATAAGTTTGAAAACTAAAAACTGTTGCGTTCTCGAACTTTTTATATTGTATGTAGCTGTGAAAATACTACTAATAAAAATGATTATTAAATTAGGTCAACGTTATCAAAATCGTACTATTAAAAGATTAGCCATACAATTTTATTTGATTATTATTAAATTTATTAACGATGCGATAATGCACACATTATCCAATGGATTTACAATAGTTTATCAAACATATTCAGTTGCGATGTTTATTACATACATACGTGGATGTGCGAGAGAAGGGTCTTACTCAAGGTGCGTGCTATGAAACGAATTTTTCTCAAATGTAAAATTCGGATTCGGTTTTGGGGATATCTTAAAGCCTATGGACTCAATGTGCCGTGAAATCCGCCATTCCTTCTCCGTTCTCGTCGTAATATAGATGCCATAAAGATGGGTACAAATCCCCACGAAACTTTTCATATCTATAACCTTTCTTTCTCAACTACCTATCTAAAACTATTTTATATGATGCACATCGTGTATTTGCATTATAAACAATTCGCCGTTCTCTCTCTGCAACTAACAAGGAAAACGCAAACTCGAAAATTCTGTGTTGGCAGAGAGCGCAATATGCCCTTTTATATGCAGGAACGATGTGGGAAAGGAAATAATATCTAGTTGCCTTTTGGTTATACGAACTCGTCTATTACGTAGCGATACAGATTTCTTTCTAACGGAAGAAGGATCCACCTATCGCGACTGTACATCGATAATCGCGACATCCATTTCCTAATCGATATCCTTCACCTACACTCTCGATTCTATTGCACCAATAGCAGGGTGCATCAAATACCTATCAAATCCCCCACTTTGATCACTCTGCAATTTGTCGCAATCCCAACTTCTCAACATGCTTGTTCATTACAATATGGGATAACGCCTTTGTAAAAATGTCTGCCACGTTGTTACCAGATGAAACATATTTCAACTCAATCAAACCATTCTCATGCATCTCTCTAGTAATATGATAAGTTATATCAATATGCTTTGTACGCGATCTCTCTATTTTATTTCTTGTAAAATCAATTGCCGATTTATTGTCACATCTAATGACATATGGCTTACAAGGCACATTTACACTTGTTCTCTGCGCTAATTCATTGAACATCATATTCAACCACATAACTTCTTTTACAGCTACTTCTAGAGCAACATATTCAGCCTCCATAGTAGATGTTGAAATCGATTTTTGTTTATTGGATTTCCACGTTATTGGGTTTCCATTTAGAAGTACTATCATTCCACTATAGGAGTGCCTATCATCAACATCTGATGCCCAATCAGCTTCACTAAAAATCTCTATCTCATTTGCACCGCAACTGTACTCTAAACCAATATCTTTCGTTGCAGCCAAATATCTCAGTACTCTCTTAGCTTGTAACCAATGTGCTCTACCTGGATTGGAGCTAAATTGTGACAATTTTGTCACCGCATACAATATATCTGGCCGTGTCGCCAACGCTAAGTACATTAGTGATCCAACTAATTGTTTGTACGGTACACCTTTTATTTCATCTCTTTCGACATCACTATGTGGACTGTCACATTTTGATAACTTTACCCCTAGGTCGATTGGCGTTTTACATGTCTTACAATCATCCATTCCATATTCGCTTAACAACTTATTTAAATATAACGTTTGCGATAGTCTTACTTTATTCTCTCCGTGCTCGATAGTTATACCTAATAAGTATGACGCTCTACCTAAATCTCTTATTTCGTATTCTAACATAATTAATGACTTAACTTCGTTTATCTTGTCAATTGATCGAGCAAATAATATAATATCATCTACGTATAATGTAAGAATTAGATCATTACCATAAATATAAACACAGCTGTTTGCTTTCAATCTTTTAAATCCGTTTTTAATAAGAAATTCATCAATCTCATCATTCCAATTACGTCCTGACTGTTTTAAACCGTATATTGGTCTTAAAAGTTTTGCTACTTTTATATCGCGATCTTCATGTCCGGGTGGCAATTTCATATAAATTTCTTCCTTAAGGGGTTTCCGTAAAGATATGCACATTTTACATCTAAATGATGGATTTTCCAATTATGCGACGTTGACATGGCTATCAGCAATCTAATCAATGAAATATTAGCAACGGGTGCATATGATTGTGAATAATCTATATCTTTCTTTTGCGAAAACCCCTGTGCAACTAATCTAGCTTTGTATCTTACTATTTTACCCGTTGAATCTGTCTTAACTCTATAGACCCATTTACTTCCAATACAATTAACGTTTTCCGGTTTGCTTACTATTTTCCATGTATTCCTATCATTTAAACTTCTTAACTCTTTATTCATTGCTGTTTCCCACTCATCCGATTGTGGTGATATCATTGCTTCTTCATACGTTGTAGGTTCAATTATTTCTGCTAAATTTAATTCTATGTTTTTAGGTTTGCCTGCACGACCCCATGGATTTCTAACTACTTTTCTCGGTCTACCTACACTACGTTTCCCCTCTGATACAGTTTTCTGCGAAAGACCCGTATCATCGTTTACATCTTTTTCCTGCGTTTCGATAGTTACTGATTCGTCGTCTTCCACTGATTCATCATCGTCTACACTATCTACTTCATCTATGTTATCAGTATTGGAAAACGGAGTTTCAAGTATCTTTTTACTATAAATGTACTCATACCCGCAGACATCTTCGACAAACTCTACATGTTTTGTTTGTATTACATCGCACTTAATCGGATCCCATAATCTATATCCTTTCGTTTGACTAGAGTATCCAACAAGTATGCATTCTCTTCCTCTAGAGTCGAGTTTGTGCCTACCTTGTTTAGTAATATGTGCATAAGCTAAACAACCGTAAACTTTTAGGTGTCTTACACTTGGTTTATTTCCCGTCCAAATCATTTCTGGAATGTCATTGATAGACGAATGTATGACTCTATTTTTAATGTAGCACGCAGTTACGACTGCTTCACCCCAATATCTTTCAGGTAATTCAGCATTTTTAAGCATTGCTCGTACTAGATCTAACAATGTCCTATTAATTCGTTCTGCAATACCGTTCATTTGAGGTGTATATACGTTCGTTCGTTCATGTTTTATTCCCATTTCATCAAATATCCGTTTAAGAGTTTTATTGCAGTATTCTAACCCATTATCACTTCTAAATCTTTTAACCTTTCTATCCGTTTCTCTTTCTACTCTAACTATATATTTTCGGACGTATTCAACTACTTCATCTTTACTTCGTAGACAATATACTGTTACTTTTCTAGAATAATCATCAGTAAATGTTAAGATGTATTTTGCTCCACCAATTGACTTTATCGGCATAGGGCCGCACAAATCGGAGTGAATTAACTCTAATACATTCTTCGTTTGTCTACAACCTAATCCTTTATATGGCGCTTTCGTTGATTTGCTGACGCTACAACTATTGCAGTGTGTATCAACTATGTTTACATTATCTAAGCCTCTAACTAAATCCTTTTTCGACATTTTTTGAATAGTCTTTATATTTACATGACAGAATCTTTTGTGCCATTTTTCGCTATCAGTTAACTTATTAGTATACATGACGTGTGTTTCTTCTTGTTCTACCTTATTTCTATTTTTGATAACTTTCGCTTTAACAATATATAAACCATTTCTACATAAAGCTTCCCCCACTATTGCTCTATTTTCTTTATTTTGAATTTTAAGTTTTCCGTTGTCTATTAAAAGTCTTTTGTGTTTCTTCTCTATTTGCGAAACTGACAATAGATTGCGTCTTATATTAGGAACGTGATATACATTTAGTAACGTTAAATTAAATCTTTTATTACCAACAAAGGTTTGTATTTTTATGTTGCCTACACCTACGGCTTTTAAAGTGTCGCTTGACTTACTATCTGCTGAATAAATCGTTTCATTAACTATTCGTTTATATTTATCGAACCAATCTTTATGCTTACATACATGATGAGTCGCTCCGCTATCTATTAACCACGAATCATCTAACTGAGTATTATTTAATTCTAACGACAGCGCGTTATTACCCTTTTGTGTATTATTAGATGTCCAACGCTTTTTATTTCCTTTAGGATTTAACGATTTTGAATTACAATTGTTCGCTAAGTGTCCTACCTTATTACATCTAAAACATTTTCTTTTTTCGTCTTTACTGTGTTCTTTTATTTGATGATGCGCTTCCTTTGGTTGCTCCTCAGACTGTCCTCCTTCCTTCATGGCTCGACGTTCATACTCGTTCAAAAGTATCTCTTTAATTTCGGTTGATTTGAACTTTTCATCATCCAGATTTGCCAGTGCCATTACTATTCCGTCATACGCGTCCGGTAGACCTGATAACAGCGTAGGCTAAATCAACGTCTTTAAATTCATATCCTACCTCCTTAAGACTGTCGCTGCACGTTTTCAGCCTTGCCAAGTATGAATTCATTGTTTCGCTGGGTTCTAATTTTATGGACAACATCTGCTTCTTTAATTGTAGTATTCTTGCCCGCGATTTCGGTTCGAAGATCCTCTGTAATGCTTCCCACGCATCAGACGCCTTGTCGCAGTCCAAAATATGTATTTGGTGTTCTGGTTCGACGCCGAGAGCAATTGTCGCTAAAGCTTTACTTTCTCTATTTCTAAAGCGTTCCCCGTCTTCCGGTGTGGGATTGGCCGGCAATATGGCTTCGCCGGTTACATGCTGCCATAACTCTCTTTGTACTAAGGTCATCTTCATGTTAAATTTCCATGACCGATAATTCGCACCGTTTAGTTTATCGATGCGATCCACAAATTGGGATGACGAGACCATTTCTTCTGTATCTATATGTATATACGCTTCTGTATCTATATGTATATACGCTTTCCCTTTATCTCACAACCAGATCGAGATTCGCTAACTTCGAGAACCTTCCACAAGTTAGGTTATATGTTCCCTTGTCTCGATAAATTCTGTCCCTTTTACGAATATGAGCCATCTACCTTTTCGCCTGGGCCCATAACCTTGTTGGCAGAGAGCGCAATATGCCCTTTTATATGCAGGAACGATGTGGAAAAGGAAATAATATCTAGTCGCCTTGGTTATACGAACTCGTCTATTACTTAGCGATACAGATTTCTTTCTAACGGAAGAAGGATCCACCTATCGCGACTGTACATCGATAATCGCGACATCCATATCCTAATCGATATCCTTCACCTACACTCTCGATTCTATTGCACCAATAGCAGGGTGCATCAAATACCTATCATTCTGATTTTGATGGAATTTTACAGTTTACATACATATAGGGAGAAGAGAAATTTAGAAATTTTTCAATTGTGGTCCAAAAACGATTCTGAGGGGTGAAATCACTTCTCATATGTATAGAGCAGTTTTTGCTTTTCTTGATATATCTCGAAGAATATTCGAGATATCAAAAAATGTTTTATACCATAAAACTTTTGTTGATATTTTGAATACTTTTTGAGATATATCAAGAAAAGCAGAAAACCGCTCTACCTATATATGAGGATTTTAGAATTGTTTTTGTGCCGTAACTGAAATATTTTTATAATTTCGTCTATTTACCCCTGCTTTCTACATGTATGTAAAGTTTCATCAAAATCAGAATTTTCGAATTCGCGAGATTTCCTTATAAGATATTACTATTTACAAATGTGATGTTACGACATAAAAAATATTTTTTTTTATTTGAGTTGAAAAGAGCTCTTGCGAAATAGATGCATGTTGTAATTTACAAACAGTGTGTTACTGCGTTAACGTCGAAATTAAGTTAATAATAAGATTGACAAAAACCAATTTTCGTAATGTCATTACAATTACATATTTTATTAGCTGAAAATTAATCTAAAGGGGAGTTTACACACGCAATTATTAGTGGCGCCAACTGACTGGCATTCATTGGCGCCAGAAACCGACTGGCAAACTCACAAGTGTTTACACAGTGATTGGCGTATAATATGGAAAGTATTTAACTTCCCTTACGGAAAGAAACTACAGCCAGTAAATATTACACTTGTGTAGTTACTACAGGACCACCTGTAGTTATCACAGAAAGGAACACAATAATCTGTAGTTATTACACGCTGTAAATACTTAGTGCGTGAAATCCCTGTAATATGGAATACACGTCTAATCATGAAGGGTGAAATACACTACACGTGTAATCCACTATATATGTAATATACTACACGTGTGGTAAGTGACTTGTGTAGTAGATTACACGTGTAATCCATTATATGTGTAATATACTACACGTGTGGTAAGTGACTTGTGTAGTAGACTACACATGTAATCTACAAAATGTGTAATACACTACTACACATGTGTATTAAACGTAATGCTACCAGTAATCCATAAAATTTGAAATAGCGAGTCTTATCACATATATGGAGAGGTAAAAACCACAGTGGTGTAAGTCAAATTTTTAAAAATATTTTCTCGTGTGCATAGATGCAATTTATATATTGTACAGATTGCATCTATGCACACGAGAAAATATTTTTAAAAATTTGAGTTACACCACTGTGGTTTTTACTCCTCCACCTCCATATATAGTATACTTTTACTTCAATGCAGCTGTATATATATAAATTATTTCTATAAATATTGTTTGAAATTTATTAGATTTAATGTATCACTTTTTAACCACATTTTATTATTTTTTAATTTCATATTTTATAAGTAATTTCATAATGAGCCGGCACTGGTTTCTGACATTCACCCGACTTTAAGAAATATTATATCATATATCCAATTTAAAATTTTATTACTCTTTTTAAACTGAATTTGTTTCTTAAGATGATTTTTGAAAAATTATATATTTGTGCTGGTTATGACATATGTAGACTATATATAACACTTACATCAAATTAAGAAGTGGTCTACCACGTAAGACAGTTGGCTCACGATCCAGAGGTCCCGAGGTCCCGAGTTCGAATCCCACCAAGGTAAGTGTGTTTTTCAAATACAAGAAAATATTTATAATCATAGACTGCATCTTAAGAAACAAATTTAGTTATAAAAAAGTAATAAAACTAAGAAAAAAATAATTTTTTTTTATGCCGGGTGAATATCGGAAATCAGTGTCCTCTAGTATTAAGAGGACTGCAATCTTGTAGTACTGTAATCCTGTAATATTTTCCTGTAATCCGAGCGTATAGTACGAAAATATTACAGTATATTACAATACTTCAGTCTGTAATTTTGTGTAATACTTTTATGTAGTTCCTGTAATATAATTTTCTGTAATCCGCTGTAGTTTCTTTCCGTAAGGGTTATTAAACACACAGTAAATGACAGCAAGCATATAACCTCTGAAATTATATGCTTTGACCAATAACTGCCAGTAAACGCCACATTACTAGCGCCAGTTTGTATCAAGTGTTTACACTTGCATTTTTACTGGCGTTAGTCGATTGGCGCAACTAATCATTGCGTGTGTAAACTCCCCTTAATTCACTATTCATTCTTTTCCATGTCATCACTTTTATACCTTATATAGGATTTTTATCTATACTTATTTTATATTCACATTTATCTTTATTCATATCAAACAGCGCAGTAGCCTATTAATTTTTTATTAGGCGAATCGGATCACAGGACGAATCGGATCAATATAAGCTTTAAGACAGTTTTTTGTCAGTGTTTTGTTTTAATGAGCTGTTTTATCGTACTATTACTTCCGTGCGTTTTCCCCGCATCGGAAACAATAGACAACAGCTCTGTATTGCGTGTGATTTAGTGTTAGTCGACGATAGAAGCGTAGAGATCGTAAGTAAACGAAGAAATTTTGGCGTTAAGGTAAAATCACGATCTCAATTTTGTGACTTTGTAACGAAAAGATATATTGAAACTTATGCAAATTATAATGATTTTTACAGTGTATATGTATGCTGAATCAGTCTAGTAAGTAGTTTAAATAATATTGTTAAGAGAGTTTCGAGAAAACGAAGATACTTTAGAAGTCGACGGGGTTAATCGGATCATCTTTTTCGGGGTGATTCGGATCATGAAATTTTTCGACATTTTATAGTACATTTTATAATTGTTATAACAAAAGTGTGTTTTTTTTCGATTCCTAGATAGTTTGCACGTACAATCGTAAATCAACTAATGAATCATGATCTCAAGAAACAATGAATGAGGCTATGCAAAAAGTAAAGTCGATCTGGAAAAATGACTTTACGTCAAGTTGTTGATTGCTATAAGGTTTCATCAGGGACTGGCATTACATCTATTGCAATGAAAAATTCGTCCATCCACCTGTCGAAGGCCCGTATTCATAGTCCGTTTTTATTTCAAGAACTTAAGAAGGGGATCCTATAGCGAAGGCCGAACTTCCTCGATGTCGATAATGTCAACATTTCTAATCCTGTTTTCTCTAATCTGTCTTTGTCTAACTATATAGTAATCTGTCCTTGTTCGATCGCTGCGCCATCTCTCGCTACACGCAATACTGCTTATCCTATCAATCTGCATGTACTTTTGCACATATAAAAGGGATGACGCGTGACTCAGTGCCTACGCGAGTGATTAGTAACACCAAGGTCCGTGGTTCAAATCCGACCCGGCCTTTGTCCCATACATGCTTCGTTAAGAAGTTTTTTCCCCGATTAAGATCTTTATGGATTAATAGTCTGCACGATTGGGAATCGGAAAGGATTCATAATCTGCAAGGCTTAAGATTCGTAAAGAATCAGAAGAATGAGACATTTTTTGAGTTAAGTGCCATATAACCTTAAAAGGACCCTAGCGGTCCAATGGTTAACGGCACGTTAAATATCCCAAAGTTCATTTTTTTGCACATATAAAAGTTAAAAGCATGCAACTTTTTTTCTAGGCTTTTATCTTGCTCTAATTGCATGATATACCCAGCAAACACCTATTATAACTGATATATAACGTAGGAGTAACAGATAATATAACAGGTGTTATACTGTAGTAGTATAACAGTTATATAACTTTACTTTATTATTATAATATAACTAGGTTATAAAACTATTATGTTGCTCCGTTATTTATATGTTATAATAAATGCACATTAATACAACTGCAATATATGCGTGTTATACAACACGGTTGCGTTGATATTATATAAATGTTATATAACATAATTTCAATTACCGCCGGAATTATATAACCTCAATAGCATGCGCCATAGCGGCGCGCGCAAGTTCGCGGTCTCTTTCCGCTTCCGCTAGTGCCATCGTGCCACGATCGCGACATACATTATCCGCGCCCGTCCGTGGGATATCGTGAACCGCGTTTACCGCATTCGCGGATGTCTTGTGCGCGCAACGGCCCGTCGCTCGTGAAAGGACGCGACGCCGACGAGAGACGATAAGTACGATAATCCGCGGTGAGATTCCAATACATCTTTAAACAAACTCTTTCGCTGATTGTCGCGTGCTTTGAACTTTTTCGCAGAAAATTAGTGTCTGCTGAACAACAAATGTAATATTCAATTAAGTAGTGCTGCGGGATCGCCGGCGCCGGCTGCAAGTTCATTGCCTGTCTCTTTTTATTGGGAGATTTGAAAAATTACGACGATATCAAATTGTTTAGTCTGGAAAACAGACGGAGGATTCCCTCTGTCATCAATGGGGAAATTACAAATCCATAAAGGAGAGCTGCCGTTTATGTATACATAAGAGTCTGATGTAATTTAATTTTATTTCTCGATATGCACGCTGTATTATTATGCTATCATAATTGCGCCATATTTCTATTGTATTCGCACTAAGCCGCAAAGCGAAATATCGTGAAGGGGAATTCTTACATAAAGCTCACTTTCTATTTTAAATTTAAAATGTGTGAACAAATTGATATAATTCGGACATTAGAAAAAAAATTCCGTTTTTTTATACATTCATTTTTCTTTACGCAGGGTGTTAAATTCCACTATGTAGAAACGGGAGACAAGAGTAAACCGCTCGTGTTATTATTGCATGGATTCCCGGCATGTTGGTTAACTTGGAGGAAACAAATCCCATGTCTCGCGGAACACTACAGGTACGTTCGATAATTTTTATTCATAAAATATTTCACATAGCGCACGTTTTTTTAGTGTATTGATTATGACTCATGTTTTCAATGCTGTTCTAGAGTTGTGGCTATAGATTTAAAGGGATTCGGCGACTGCGACAAGCCGCTCAACAGGCGATCTTACAAGATCGAAATTTTAATAGACGAGTTGAAATAATTCATTTTGATTCTCGGCGTGAAGACGTGTAATATAATCGGCCATGACCTAGGAGGCTTTCTGGAGTGGTACATGGTCACTCTGCACAGAGACATCGTTTACAAATTCGTAGCTATTTCGAGTCCGCATCCCAATTTTTATTGGAACCGAGTATCAAGAAATTCTGCGTTAGATAAAAAGTAGGTATATCTTCGAAATTGTATTCACGAAGATTCGTAAGAATTTTGACAAGTGCTATGTAAATATAAAATTTTATATTTACGCATTTTAATGACAAACAATGTGGCGTTTCAGGTGGATACATTTCAGCAGACTACCGTTTTAGGCTATTGCTTGGAGTTAAAAAACGACGCCCATTCGGAACTAATTCTTTAGTGCAATTTTATTGATTCATACGATCATTCGACACTAAAATAAGTTAAAAAACGAAAATGCTATTAAATTAAGGGGTGCATTTCTGAGATATTAACAAAAAATATCATTTTCCATTGTTTTCAAAATATCTCGAAAACGACGCAAAATACGAAAAAAGTACAAGAAAACTTTTTTATAGGAAATAAAATTTTGCATCAAATACGTATATAAAAAATTTCTTTCCGATATCGGAAACCCAAGAAATAAAATTAAAACGAAATTAAAAAATAGCGAAAATTTGGGAAAAAAGATTTTTTTTACATTTTTGCGTACAACTTCTTTTCTAGCAGTCTAACCGATTTTTTCGTTCTGAGATAAAAGAAAGTAGACATTCTAACAAAAAAAACGCGAGGTCAAAAACATTTTTACGACCAATAGTGACCGAGATATTGTTCACGCAAGTTGAATGGTTTCATTCGGTTTTTCAGTGTTTTGCTTTTATTTTAATTTAATATTATTTAAACTGGTTTTTTTTACAATTATTAACGAAAACATATATATTTCTTTAAAAAAGTCTTTTTCAGGCACAACTGAACAATTTTCAATTTCCATATCTTATTACTGCTTATGCCTCACTGCATACTCTTACGGCTATTGTAGATGACGCATAAAAGTTATGTATTTTCATTGATAATTGCAAAAAAACCAGTTTAAATAACATTAAATTAAAATAAAAGCAAAACACTGAAAAAACGATTAAAACCATTTAACTTGCGTGAACGATATCTCGGTCACTATTGGCGTTTTTTTCGTTAGAATGTCTACTTTCTTTTATCTCAGAACGAAAAAATCGGTTAGACTGCTAGAAAAGAAGTTGTACGCAAAAATGTAAAAAAAATCTTTTTTCCCAAATTTTCGCTATTTTTTAATTTCGTCTTAATTTTATTTCTTGGGTTTTCGATATCGGAAAGAAATTTTTTATATACGTATTTGATGTAAAATTTTATTTCCTACAAAAAAGTTCTCTTGTACTTTTTTCGTATTTTGCGTCGTTTTCGAGATATTTTGAAAACAATGGAAAATGATATTTTTTGTTAATATCTCAGAAGTCCACCCCTTAATTTAATAGCATTTTCGTTTTTTAACTTATTTTAGTGTCGAATGATCGTATGAATCAATAAAATTCCACTAAAGAATTAGTTCCTTTTAAAAACACATAGACAATAGCCTATTTCTGCCAGAAATAGATGCGCTTAAAGAGGATTTGTCTATTATTAACGATATATTTCAACATCTTCAAATATCTCAGAATAGCACAGAGAAAAGTTATATCGAGGTATATAAATATGCCTTCAGTAGGAAAGGTAAATACATTGTACATACATACATACATATGTATATGTATGTACATGTATCTTAATTGGCATTTTTAGTTTTTATTTTAATATTGTCAGATTTTGTTCTCTTCATATTAGTTTTCTATGTAAAAGAAGAAGAAGTGTACAACTTAATCTATAAGAAAGATATGACTGCGTCTTTTATTGCAATTCTGAGTTTTAAATCAGGTTATATATCTATATTTGTTCTTCTGCATAGTTGTGATAATCCTAAAGACTGAACTTATAGATTGTTGCAGGTGATATTAATATGTACGTAAATACATTGTACATCCATACATACATATATATATATGTACATGTATCTTAATTGGCATTTTTAGTTTTTATTTTGATATTGTCAGATTTTATTCTCTTCATATTAGTTTTCTATGTAAAAGAAGAAGAAGTGTACAACTTAGTCTATAAGAAAGATATGATTGCGTCTTTTATTGCACTTCTGGTTGCACGTGATATTAATAATATACATATATTATGTACGTAAATACATATAGTAATCTGTCTAAATAGTATATCTGTCTGTTCCACGAAATTTACATAATATATATATATATAATAATATGATATATAAATAATAATAATAAAGATACAAAAACCTTATATATAATTACTGTTGATTATTACTTAATTTAGAGCAATATATGGTTCTAATAATTTTAATTGTTACATACTTGTTACAAATGTGAATATCATAAGTATCAAATTGCTTTTTTAAAACTAATTTCAAGCAAACCTAAATCAAATTTTGATTACTTTTGCATGTAATTAATTACAGATCTTAATATTTATGTAGGGGAGATCGGGGCTAAAACGTCTAGGGGGTAAATACGTCTAATCAAATATCTCGGCACCTGTATATTGTGCGAACTCGCTATTAACATTGTAAACGCTGCTTATAGTACCCATGTGACCAACGGAGTTTCGGCAGGTTACCTGCCGTGTTATGATTTTTACGAGGGCAAACGTGTTTTCGAAAGGTGAAAGTTACATTTTCTGCGCGTGGAAATTTTGTAATATCTGCAATAATATTTGCTCTCCAAATCTCGAGGTACGTGATTATGAAGAGTAATGCATGCTGAACACGAATCCAGTGTAGTTTTTTCATTATCGTTGATGTCTAATATTTCGTGGGCGATCAAACCTGAAACTTGTGTTTGGGGCTAATCGGTCAGTAAGCAGTCCGGGTGCATTTCCAAGGCATTTTCGGGCTCACTGCATATGGAATATGGATGAGACGGGAATTACAACCGTTCAGACACCGAATAGAGTCATCGGACGTCGAGGAGTGAAACAAGTCGGGCGAGTGACTTCTGCGGAAAGAGGAACCCTCGTAACTATTTTTTAATAATGTTTCGCATAAAAATTTTAAATAAATTTTTATATTTTTTCTTAAAAAACAATTATTGCATGTATCCTATTATTTTTTAGAATTAGATGTACGTATATGTATTGAAAATGCAGTGCAGACTGTTATACCCCGGCATTTTTGAGATTTCAATTTTTCCACCGTTGTCGTTTTTGCTCTATACCGGTTAAACAAAGCGACGTAGACAAAAATTTCCTATATAAATTTTGTAGCTAAAGGTTCACTCTTTACAGTGGTATACCACATTTAACTACAATTATTTATTTTGTTGTTAAAAATCGGCACCAAAAAAAAACGGACTGTTTAGCCCCGGTCTCCCCTATGTATAAATATCAAATTCTGTAATTAATTACATACAAAAGTAATCAAAATTTGATTTAGTTTTGCTTGAAATTAGTTTTAAAAAAGCAATTTGATATTTATGATATTTACATTTTATTCAGTAACAAGAAATTAACAGTTACATAACACAATTCTATAATTTACATTACAGTTATATAACTTTTTATTAAATTTACATACATGTTACATAACCATTTGGTAACATCTTTGAAGATTATATTACATGTTATATATGCTTTCGATTAACGTTATATAACCGCAATACATACGAGTGGGAAATTACCACTAACGTGTACATAACCTGATACAATCGTGTTATATTGCGTGTTACATTTCGTTTTATCAAGCTAATATAACAGTAATATACCCGTGTTTGCTGGAATTGTTTTTAAATGTTTTCCCTAGAGGGCTTGTATCTCATTTTGTATACATAAACTGCAGTATTTTTGTATAAGTAAATATTGTCGTCACAGTGACAGCTCTATGTGCCCAAATTTTTAATTTTTGTTTCGTTTTTGATGTAAAACCGACCCTAGCCCTCTACATTTTTGTGCGTACTTTAATTCTGTAAAAGAATTTTGCAATTCCGTAAAACCAATTAAAAGTTGTATGCTTTTAACTAAATGTTGGTATATAATTACTGCCACTATAGGATCCCCTTAAGTAATGCCGGCACAGTGATTGGTTTTTAACATCTTAAGATTGTGCTTAAGACGGTTTTAAATATAAGATCTAAGTATTAATACAGTCTAAAGACTGGATTCAGTGCAACAAATGTGAAGAATGATGTCACGAGAACTGTGCTAATAGAAAGAGTAAAAAAGGACCATTTACTTCCGAATTCTGTGTTAAATAAATTATTTTTGTCTAATGTAAATAGTTTATTTTAAAGAGTTTATTAATTTTCAAAGAGTAGTTTTTTATTTATATCAAGTAATTTATTTCAAATAATTTGTTGGTTTATTTTTATTTCTTTTGGACCTATACTAGTGATCCGCTTCACCCCCAATTTCGGAGTAAATCGGATAATTCTCTTTTTTTCATTTCTTTGTTGTGCAATAAGAAATATCATGTTTATGTATTATTTTATTACATAAAATCCAAGCTAAAGTTATAAAAATTAAGAATCTATAATAAAATTAAGTAATAAAATTTGTTTTTGATTGCTTTTTTACCGAGAAAGAAAAATTGATCCAATTCGCCTCGGATCCTCTACCTTATAAAGCTTTTTATGAGACTATTCTATCTATATTTATTTGTTTACTAAAAAATTGACTCGTTTTGTATTTATTAAAATTACATTTTACGTAACATGAGGTTTGTTTTTATTGATTTATAAATTTATAGATTTATAGATTTATATGTTATCTAAACATAGCATATATAAAGTTTATAACTAATAAAAAATATCTATAAGGCATTTTTAGGGATTAGTTGTCTCACGAGATGTGGTTATTGTCAAATGTTTCGTATTTTAGCTGTTAGTAGTTTTGTTGCACTGTGGTTTTATAAGCATGCTATGCATGCTTCTCAATCACGTACGTGATTTGGGGCGCGTAATGTAACATTTGCTTAAGTTATTTAAGAATTCCTGTTTCCAGCGTTGGTAAGTAAACTTTTAAAACTTCACTTAGGGGAGACCGGAACTCGTTGGCACAAGGGGCAAGTTAACATTGCGTTCTGTTTATGTATTTATGGCGAAAGAAACAATGGAAAAGTTATCACAAAATATTTCCTTTATCTCTTTTATGGATACTTTTCCTAAAGTTTTTTTTAAATCAAACAAGTATTACAATAAAAAAATAAACGCGTGGTCGCCACGCGCGTTAGAAGTGAAACTTCTGAAGACAAGGGCTTTGCCATAACTTTTCTGAAATTAATACAAAAATTCGAAGTACAGGTTCCAATGGAAAATCCGTACGAATAAACCGGGCTAACTAAGAACCAGCGCGGTAAATGATGCGCGAAAGTTTTATTTATATTTTTATTTTACATATTTTCCAACCTTTGACTGCGTGCCCACTAGATTTGTCAGACTTGAAACACAGCTCCGGTTGGAGTAGTAAAATCCTCTCCTACACCTAATTAAATCGATTCGATTAATTTTTGATGCTATATGCATCTAAATAACTGTAAAGAAATCATTGCGAAAAATATTCCCTCAGCCAGGGTTCGAACCTGGAACTTCCTTCATTCCGTGAAGGTGTCGTACCAATTCGACAACTGAGGCATGTGGTAATATTTATCGCAATAACCTATAATTAGTTGTAATATTACGCGTACTTTCAGCCAGCGTGATTTAAAATTCGAAGTATAGGTTCCAATCCGGGGCAAGTACGCGTAGTATTACAACTAATAATAGGTTATTGCGATAAATATTACCACATGCCTCAGTAGTCGAATTAGTATGACACCTTCACGGAATGAAGAAAGTTCCTGGTTCAAACCCTGGCTGAGGTAATATTTTTCGCAACAATTTCTTTACAGTTATTTAGATGCATATAGCATCAAAAATTAAATCAAATCAATTTAATTAGGTGTAGGGGGAGGATTTTACTACTCCAACCGGAGCTGTGTTTCAAGTCTGACAAATCTAGTCGGCACGCAGTCAAAGGTTGGAAAATATGTAAAATAAAAATATAAATAAAACTTTCGCGCATCATTTACCACGCTGGTTCTTAGTTAGCCCGGTTTATTCGTACAGATTAATACAAAAACAATACAACGGCATTAATTACTCTCGCAGCCGCCCGCAACTCGAAAATGTGTTACACGCAGTTCTCACTCTACCCGTCTCGCCAGTACGCCTGGTTGAATTTTTGTGACGCGTTTTCGAGTCGCAAAATCGAACTTACTTACCGTTCCAAAAGAAGTTTCACTTTGTACGCCTGTTGGTCGAATTTTCGTGACACTTTTTTGTGACGCTTTTTCGTGTCGCAAAATCGAACTTACTACCGTGCCAAAGAAGTTTCACTTCGTACGCCTATTGGTCGAATTTTCGTGACACTTTTTCGTGTCGCAAAATTGGACTTACTACCGTGCCAAAAGAAGTAACCGTCTCGCCAATGCCGTACGCATATTGGTCGAATTTTCGTTACAATTTTGTGTCGCAAAATCGAACTTACTACCGCGCCAAAAGTAGGAACCGTCTCGCCAATGCCGTACGCCTATTGGTCGAATTTTCGTTACACTTTCGAGTTTCGTGTCGCAAAATCGAACTTTCTACCGTGCCAAAAGAAGGAGCCGTCTCGCCAATGCCGTACCCCTATTGGCCGAATTTTCGTTACACTTTTTTGTTTCTCAAAATTCGTGACGCAAAATTGAACTCACTACCGTGCCTAAAGAAGTTTCACTTCAAAAGAAAACTCTGATTCAAGAGATGACAAGTAAATTTTCGTGCGTTTCAAAATATCGTATTAAGGTTCTTTAGTCTAAGAAATGACGTAAATTATTTAAGTGACGTATTATTAGTTGAAAAAAAAAGTTTCTGTTGCTATAACATGCCGTATAGCAACAGAAACTTTTTTTTTGAATAACATGCCGTATAGTAACAATTACAATTTATAAATTTATAAAGTATAAATTACAATTTATTGTAATCTATAGGTACTTTATAAATTTATAAATTGTAAATTGTAAGTGTAAATTACAATTTATTGTAATTTATTGTAATAAAAGTTACTGAAATCAAACGTATGTAGGGATGGGGTATGTTGACTCATATTAAGACTTAGCTTGACTCGCTGTTGCCGCGCGCGTGAGACGTGTGTGATTTGCTACCTATAATGCTGGTAGAAGCATATATATTTGCATTTAATATTTTTATATTGAAGAAATCTACATCTAAAATAGTTTACAATTGTTTTTCTGCAACAGCATTTTGCTATTCGATCATTACAAAATAACTTTAAAAAATACAATCTTTATCAAGAAGTACATATCTGCTATCTGTTTTGTATTTCTATTACGTTTTCATTAATTTAACATGGACTTTGTCGTATAGCCAACTTACCCTACTATTGGGGCAAGCTGGCTATAATGCAGCATGTTTGTATTTTACTTATTACGAAGAAACTATACAGTACACAGGATCGTTCCTGGCATGAAAATCTAGAGAAAGTTTCTCTTTATCATATTAGTACTGTTTAATCATGATAATTAGTTGTTTAGAAAATCAAATGTCGAAATTATGAAAACTGTGCCAACGAGCCCCGGTCTCCCCTAATTGTTAATAAAAGATACAAGAGAGATTAAATAATATTTCTTGTTAAGCCATTTTGAAATTCTATACTTGTAGCAAGTTTTGTGACATAACTGTTTTGCGATTTAACTAACTTAACCTCTTATGAGCAAGAATGCATGAAAACAAAAAAAGCGCATTGGGGTTGGTTGTCACATCACAAGTGGATGGTTGAAAAAGCAAGGAATTATTTATGCATAGTTTGTCTGGTTGTCAGAAAGCAGAATAAAGAAAGTTTAGATTCAATGTGTTAATTGTAAGAACTGGGCTTACAATAAAGATAAAAAAATTTATGTGTGTCATAACTGCAATACAGACTGGAGACCAGTTGATTAATCCGTGTTTTTAAATACATTTTTTATTACTTTTATTTAATTAAAAAAATGTATGTTTTTGTTATTAAAAAAAACTAATGTTTTCTTTATTAATTAATGCATTTTATTTCTTATATTGCTTCTTCATGAAGAAAGCTTTGTTTTCGTGAAACATTTTTTTATTCAGTTTTGTATATGTGTTCAGAATGTTCTAAAACGTCGAAAAATTACATTTGTATAAAATGTCCGCGCGCGCGCGCGCGCGTGTGTGTGTGTGCGCGTGTGCACTGAGAACCGAAAAACAGTAATAATTAATAATTCCTGTATTTTTGCTCACTCTCAACTTTTAATCTTTCTTACAGTAACCATTACGCATTACTACAGTAAACATTATCCCAGTAACCAGTACGGATTTCACAGTAGTCATTACGATAAAGACCAGTAATGATTCCGGTGCAATATTTTAACGAAAAAACAAAAAAAATCTTTTTCTTTTTTATTTTTAAATAGTTTTTATTTTTTTCTAATATTTTTATAGTTTAATTTGTATTCGTGGTTCCGCATATATTCTATTTTATTAATTAAAATTACGCACTGTTTACAATTTTTGAAAACACATTGACGGGAGACGGGATTCGAACCTAAGATTCCAGAATAACAGTCTAATACGCTAACGCTGAGCTAATAATCTATTCTACAATAACTATTATGGAATCTCATATATCTCTCTGAACTGCTCTGAACTCGCGCGATAGAACGAATATGGAGAACCAACAGTAATGGTTACAGAATCGCACATGATTGAATAATGTAACTTCTCAGTAATTATTTCTTTTCTATTATTTCTTTCAGACAGTATCGCTTACGATCTTAATCTTTAGATATTACTGTGTTTTTCAGCAGACATTACTTTTTTTTAAGTAAGCATCTGCGTATTGAGATTAAAAGTTGAGAATGAACGAAAATTCAGAGACTATTACTGTTTTTCGGCTCTCAGTGTGTGTGTATTGATTCGTCTGACAAACCTTGACTGAGATTAGAAGGCAATAAATAACTTATCCCGTCATTTGATGATAATAAGGAAAAAGCTGCTTAAGGGGATCCTATAGTAAAGGCCGAACTCTGACGATGTCAATATAATGTCAACATTTCTAATTCTGTTCTAATTCGTTTTCTGTGTTACCGGCCTATATCTGTCTTTGTCCGATTGCTGCGCCATCTCTCGCTACACGCAATACTGCTCATCCTATCAAGCTGCCTCTGAATAATAAAACTTCATTAGAGAGAATCTTTTTTTCTAGGCTTTGAATCTTAATTCTATTTACACGATATTATTCCTACATGTTTTTCCTAGTAAAACTGGGTATTATTTTGTATATATAAACTACAGTATTTTTGTTTAAGCAAATATGTCGTCAGATGACAGCTGTATATGTGCTCAAATTTTTATTTTTTTTTCGTTTCTGATATGAAATCGTGTGCTTTATTCTAGATTTCTGTGCGTACTTTAATTTTGTAAAAGAGTTTTGCAATTCTGTGAAGCCAATTCAAAGATTTCTTCTAATAAAGAAATGTCGGTAATTACTGCCACTATTGGATCCCCTTAAGAAAATAATTATTCTTTCATCAAGAGAAATATAAGAAAATATAAATAAAAGAGAAATATGTACAAAAATATACATAAAATTGAGAAAAGAAGATCAAGAAACATTGTGTCTTTATATGCAGTACTTTAAACGACTGTAGATATGTCAATCACACATAAACATAAAATACAAAATCGTAGTAGTAAAGAATCACTAATATTGATTTTTCAATTTTTGTATTTTCGTTTATTCTTATTGAACGAGTTGCCTATTCATGTCATTTTGGAATAATTATTTCATATTATTATCATTTTTAATTTTTAGACAAAAAAAAGAGAATTAATTCCTTTCCTATAAAACAAAAAGTGTTTCAACCATTCTGTAAAAAGTTTACGCCAACTATACAGGCGTAGTACGACTAAATACATCGTGACAAAAAGACAATTGTCATTTAAGCGACAATGACAAGGTCGTCACATTCTAATGACCGTACACTCTGAAGCTACTGGTTGAAGTCAATTCGATAGCAGTTAACGAATTGTTAGCAGAGGAAGGGTGAATAGGAACGGTTTGCGGTTAACATGCGAGGGGTTGACAGGGGATCGTATAATACATTGTTACCCCATTCATCAGCATTATATCCCTTCCACAAGCAGTAATTTTCTCTACAAAATCGACACATTAGGATGAACTGTCTCATAATTAAAATTACTCTACTAGTGAGTACTTTCGTTTAACCTAAATGCATTAAATCTTTTAGGTATCTTTTATTATTGACTTTTTTTATTGTACATATATTAAACTACCTCCTAATTTAATCAAATAAACAATTTTTAAATAGAATTATCATGTTTATTATCGTTATTAAAAAATATTTTTGTTAACAATATAAGAAATTAATATGCTCATTAAAATAATATTAATAATCATTGTAGTAATACTGATCAACATAGTTTTCATTTTCAAAATATCAATTTTAATTTTCAGCTTCAATTTTTATGCCTAATTTTTCAAAATAATTCTTAAAATTTCAAATCACAAAATTCTTATATTGTTTTAATACAAAATTTTAATCTTAAATAATAAAATTTTGAGATATTTTGATTATTAAATAATAAATTTTTTTTATACTTATAAAGTTGTGAAATATTTTGGTGATTTGTGCAGTCGATAATAATAAAATTAATACAAACTATTAAATCAAAGCATCAAATATACTAAGAATAATAACTTTCTTAAGTTATATACATTATTTCTTAAGTTATATACATATAAATAAAACTTTTAAATTTGCAACATATTTAAATTTAGCTATTTAAAAATCTCGTAATATTTAACGATATATGTATGTTAAATTATTAGAATAGCAATATAAATAAATTTGTGTACTTACTCATAATACACATATTATATAATTAAGTGAATCGTGTGTGTGTGTGTGTGTGTGTGTGTGTGTGTGTGTGTGTGTGTGTGTGTGTGTGTGTGTGTGTGTGTGTGTGTGTGTGTGTGTGTGTAAGACACACTGATTTATAATGTGACTTACAATTGGACTAACTTTTCACGAAACTTCAGTCTTCTCTAAATTGATTTTTGAACTCCTTTTATGATCCGACCACTTCTGTCTGACACCCGTCGAAATAAAGTTGCACTCGCGAAGACACTCGATTCGCCAGCATGTCGAGAGATATTGGGAATGAAATGGTTCAATAATATATCGAGATGAATATACACCCGACAAGAAGCCTATGAGTAGCAGGACTCCGCGACTGGTCGACCAAAAGCGACTCTTCGCTCGCGTGGATATTAAACTTTGAAGATCGTCGCTCGTCGCCCCGTTGCGTCGCCCGCGTCTCGCTTTGTCGCCTGACTCAGCAAGTGTCATTAATAACTTCGAGGAGGTAGATAAAGTGCTAAACACCGCAGGCATGCCGTGTGCTTGGGCACACATCATTACCCTGGCTAACCAGAGATTCGATAAAGATTCTGATATATTGCCTGTCGATGGCGAGTTTCGAGTGATTATACATCGTTTTGAGCTGTTTTGAGTGAATATACCGAAAATATCACGTAATGCTATGAAGGCAAAAGATCTTTGCCTCTCAATTTTTACACAAAGCAATAGAGATGATCTTTAATATATAATAAAACAGTTGTAAATAATGTCTTTTCATTATTTGTAAATTTTGAATACCACACATTTATTTTGTGTTTATGAGTCATACATCATGCATTAAAAATATCTTTAAAATTTAACATAGTTTTAATAAATATTCCAATTTTATTCATAGAGAAATATATATATATATATATATATATATAGTGTATTTATTAAAATTTAATCTAAAATAATTGTATATATTATATGTCGTTTTTATCTGTGTCATAAATCTAGAGATGAAAAGTATATGATTTACTTTAAAAGGAATGGATAGTAACCTTTGAATCTTGGAAGCAATTCTACCTAGAAAAAGTTATATTAGTTATAAAATATCCTTCTCAAAGAATTAACTTTTGATCTGCGATGCATTTTTTAAATAATTACTAGATTGAAAATAATCACGTGGAAAGATTGAACCGGGTCATTCTAGACTAGATAAAGAAAAAGTAATCTTTCTCCCAGTTTTTTTTACAAAAAAGTAAACCATATGTCACATAGCCAAATGTCACATAAAGCATACCTATACTTGTACATAATGGTAGCATTTAATAGCGCTCGATACATTTTATGTTTTCTCTAAGTACCCTGCGTTATCACTAATATTCATCGGTATCAAGGAAATATTTTGTTGTCGTGAAATGTAAACGGAGCATTCCAATTTAAAAGAACATAATCACAGGTGGCACGAGAATTTGTAATGTACGCATTAGTTGTGCTTTGACATTTTCATCGGTTAATAATTAATTACATAGGGATAAAATCGCAACTAGGAAAGTTGAAATTATCACGCGCCAATCGACGAAAGGTCAAATGAATTTTTTATGTCGCATCGCATGTGCTATTGCACTATGTGCTTTTGCTATTTACTCGGTCCGATGATATACAGCAGTTAACACGCTAACGTACTTATAAGAGGAGAGCATTACATTGTTTCTTCACTTGTTCTCCCGCGTATTATAATTCGGCACGATTAACAACTGTGACATTAAAATTCGTTTACAAATAATAAAATTAAACATGAAAAGAGGTGGGATGCAAATTCGACATCAGGTATCGGTCGCAAATGCGAAATGTTGGAACATCCTAAAGAGGCAGGCCGCCGAATTTTGCCGCAACACAGGATTACATGGTTACAAATACATCAGTCAAACTCAACGTTCCAAAACGGAGCGGTATGTATAAACTTTCTAATATGTAATTCTGAATGCAATTTGATGAATAAAATGTAAAATCACAAATAATTTCATAAAATAATTATAGCTTAAAACTTTTCCTCATTTAATATTTTCTAGATCACGAACATTATTGTTATTGAAAGGATAAAGTATGAAAATGCGTATATTTGTTAATAAAATTCTTTCAATTTATTTGTTTCTTTTTAAAGCTCGATGTTTTGTATATATTTATATCCATTTATCTTTAAACAACAATCGTTTCCGAGATATTTTATTAATACATTTTGTGGAGTGACTAGAGTTTTTTATTAGGACACTCACAGACGAGAATTTATGACGTAGTAAATATGGTAACTGCCTCATAATTATTTTATTTATACACATATGTTATTTTATATCACGATTATTTATATAATAATTTATATAATACAGATTTTTTATATTAAAATAATTTATTTTTTATATCAACAATAATTACACAGGCACACAAAATAAAAAAAGTGGTCTGTTCTTTTGACCAGACCCACCTATCTTTATGTATTTTGACGCGCTGAATCCGAATCTGAAGTCCGTTTAGCCCAAACACCCTCAAAATTTCGAGTAAATCGCAAAAAATAGCTAAAAATTGCGAAAAATCACGTTAACGAGTGCGAGAAAATTCGGAAAAATTTTTTCTGACCTGGATCAAGTGTGTTTCTTTTGTATTTTAACGCGCTGAATCCGAATCTGAAGTCCGTTTAGCCCAAACACCCTCAAAATTTCGAGTAAATCGCAAAAAATAGCTAAAAATTGCGAAAAATCACGTTAACGAGTGCGAGAAAATTCGGAAAAATTTTTTCTGACCTGGATCAAGTGTGTTTCTTTTGTATTTTAATGCGCTGATTCTGAATCTGAAGTCTGTTGAGCTCCATTACTAAAAAAATTTGGCAAAATCACAAATTAAAAAAAAATGAAAATCGTGAATAGTAAAAAATCCAGAAAAAAATGTCATAGATATGAATTACTTCAGAACAAATTGTACGGAATCAGGTTTACTTTGATGTTCTTCTTATACTGTTTTTCTCCTGTAGCGAACTCTTTTCTCTTCGAATGACCTATGCAGTGGGTTTCTCTTTCTCTTCTTCCCATTCTGATTCGTTTCTCTCTTTAGTGTCCAACAGTAATCTGCCATCATGTTGATATCCCATCTTCCTTGGTATCGAAACTCCATTTCACGTATATCTTGATGGAATCGTTCTTCTTGTTCTTCACTGTAGTCTCCAAGGTTTTCAGGAAAGTAATTAAGATGAGAATGTAGGAAGTGCAATTTGAGATTCATCAAGCAACCTAACTTTTTAAAATTTTTCAACAACTCTTCAACCAAAATCTGGTAATCCTCACTCCTCTCATTTCCTAAAAAGTTCTGAGATACATTCCTGAAACTTTGCCACGCTGCTTTTTCAGTGTCATTTATCTGTGTAATGAAATTTTCGTCTCGAAAAAGAGTTCGAATTTGAGGACCATCAAAGATACCCTCTTTCAATTTCGCATCACTTATCGCGGGAAACTTCTTTCCTAAGTATTGAAAACAGTCACTATCTTTATTCAAAGCTTTGACAAACTGCTTCATGAGACCAAGCTTGATATGAAGAGGTGGTAGCAGAATTTTCGAAGGATCAATCAATGGTCTGCGTTTAATGTTCCTTGATCCTGGATGAAACTCCGTTCTCTTTGGCCATTCTTTCTGAATATAGTGATTTATCCTGTCCCTACTATCCCATAAACATAAGAAGCAGGGATTTTTTGTGAAACCTGATTGTTGGCCTAGGATCATAGTTAAAATTTTCAGATCACCGCAAACTTTCCATTGATGTTCCAAATACTTTATTTTCTCCAATACTATCTGCAAATTCTCGTAAGTCTCTTTGAGCTTCGTGGAGTGACCTATTGGAATAGATGCATATGTATTCCCGTTATGGAGCAAAATCACAAATAAAAAAAAAAACTGAAAATCGTGTCTCAATTGCACTTCCTACATTCTCATCTTAACTACTTTCCTGAAAACCTTGGAGACTGCAGTGAAGAACAAGGAGAACGATTCCATCAAGATATACGTGAAATGGAATTTTGATACCAAGGAAGATGGGATATCAACATGATGGCAGATTACTGTTGGACACTAAAGAGAGAAACGAATCAGAATGGGAAGAAGAGAAAAAGAAACCCACTGCATAGGTCATTCGAAGAGAAAAGAGTTCGCTACAAAAGAAAAACAGTATAAGAAGAACATCAAAGTAAACCTGATTCCGTACAATTTGTTCTGAAGTAATTCATATCCATGACATTTTTTTCTGGATTTTTTACTATTCACGATTTTCATTTTTTTTTAATTTGTGATTTTGCTAAATTTTTTTAGTAATGGAGCTCAACAGACTTCAGATTCGGAATCAGCGCATTAAAATACAAAAGAAACACACTTGATCCAGGTCAGAATAAATTTTTCCGAATTTTCTCGCACTCGTTAACGTGATTTTTCGCAATTTTTAGCTATTTTTTGCGATTTACTTGAAATTTTGAGGGTGTTTGGGCTAAACGGACTTCAGATTCGGATTCAGCGCGTCAAAATACAAAAGAAACACACTTGATCCAGGTCAGAAAAAATTTTTCCGAATTTTCTCGCACTCGTTAACGTGATTTTTCGCCATTTTTAGCTATTTTTGCAATTTACTCGAAATTTTGAGGGTGTTTGGGCTAAACGGACTTCAGATTCGGATTCAGCGCGTCAAAATACAAAAGAAACACACTTGATCCAGGTCAGAAAAAATTTTTCCGAATTTTCTTGCACTTGTTAACGTGATTTTTCGCAATTTTTAGCTATTTTTTGCGATTTACTCGAAATTTTGAGGGTGTTTGGGCTAAACGGACTTCAGATTCGGATTCAGCGCGTCAAAATACATAAAGATAGGTGGGTCTGGTCAAAAGAACAGACCACTTTTTTATTTTGTGTGCCTGTGTTATCATCATAAAACATTATTATACAATAAAAAACTTAATTAATTGTGAGATTTAAACTCACTCAAGTCTATATTATAAGGCAGTTACCATATCCACTACGTCACAAATACTTGTGAGTGTCCTAATAAACTCTACTCTAAAGACGTCACTAAACTTATTAATAAAAAAGGGGTACCTACCATTACATTCAAGGGAATTTTCTCCGTAATCCTGCCAAGTTTTATCAAAATCGATAGAGTTCAGTTTTGAGCCTACCCTTATTAGAGATAATTGTGTAAATCTGTTTGTACAAATATGTTTGTAGCATATGTACAATTATTTTTGTTGCATATGTTTGTAGCATATGTTGAGTAGCATAAAAAAAGCGCTCCAAGTGTTTTTTATGTAAATCTTAATAATTTTATTCTTTTCTAAATTTTTTGTTTGTATATTTAGAACAGATATATATATATATATATATATATAATTATGTATATATATATATATATAACATTAACATAATTATTTTTTAAACCGTCTTTGCAATAATTAAATTATTTATATTCAACCAATTAATAATTTTTAAAATAAGTAATTTACCTAAGTAGAGAATTATTTATTATTGAAGAAATTAATAATTATTTTCCACTAATTATTAACTTTCAAATAAGTAGTAATTTATTTTTGACGAACTATTAATTATTTTAATAATAAAGAATTTATTTCTACTAATTACCAATTTGCAAAAAAAATTATTTTATTTTCACCTAAATACTAACTTTCACGAACTAGAAATTTTTCTCTGACAAATTACGAATTCTTTAAGTAATCTGTAATTCACTTTTACTTAAATATTATTAATTTTTATGCAATTAATAATTTTTTGTGACTAATTACTAATTTTCTAATTCAATAAAAATTTAATTTGTTGTTATTGCTAATTTTGTGAATAATTAAATAATAAAAAAAAATTTTTTTTGCCAATCCTTGCTTAACACTACAAAATGCGTGATATCAGTATAAAATGTTTTATATAAAAATTTTATGGTAAAAATGTCTCTATTTAACCACATTAATAAAATTAAAAAAAGGACCCCGCACAAAACCATAGGAAAAAGCCGTTCAACCGAATTGGCTAAAACTTTGGGAATCGGTAGTTTATGTGATGCTGATCAAAAGTTTCAATGGGCGCGAAGTCCGAAAATGGCCAGTTTTCAAGATACGAGAGGTCAAAAGTTGGAAATATGGCCAACAGATCTAGCTTACATGGGTTATCTACGCACGTATCGACGGCACTCATTGAGACGGAACTTGTTCCGCATTGAGACGGGACTTGTTCAGAGGATGTGTGAAGACTGTCAGGATAAGCAATAGCTACGCAACATTCGTGCAGCTAATATGGCCAAGTTACTGATACGGCCAGATCGAGTATATGGCTCTTGGCTTGCGCTACCCGTTCTTAGCGCTATCCAGGATCAACGGCGTGGACGTGACGGGTGTTTGATCCCTTGTGTGTGTGTGTGTGTGTGTGTGTGTGTGTGTGTGTCTGTCAGCAGAGATAGGGACCCCACGGTTCGTCACTCCCGCAGTATTTAAGGACTTCAAACCCTCTCTGCTGTGCGCGCGCGCGCGCGTGTGTGTGTGTGTGTGTGTGTGTGTGTATGTGTGTGTCTGTCTGTCTGGCTAATACCTCTAATACTGCAGATAACAGTACAGCAAAGATGTCTTTAATATTTTATCTACCTGCTACTTGTTATAGTAGGGGAGACCGGGGCCTAACCGTCGCCGGGGTTGAACCGTCAAATCAAATATCTCGGAACCTGTATATTGTGCGAACTCGCTATTAACATTGTAAACGCTGCTTATGGTACCCATGTGACCAACGGAGTTTCGGCAGGTTACCTGCCGTGTTATGATTTTTACGAGGGCAAACGTGTTTTCGGAAGGTGAAAGTTACATTTTCTGCGCGTGGAAATATTGTAATATCTGCAATAATATTTGCTCTCCAAATCTCGAGGTACGTGATTATAAAGAGTAATGCATGCTGAACACAAATCCAGTGTAGTTTTTTCATTATCGTTGATGTCTAATATTTCGTGGGCGATCAAACCTGAAACTTGTGTTTGGGGTTAATCCGTCAGTAAGCAGTCCGGGTGCATTTCCAAGGCATTTCCGGGCATTTTCAGGCTTACTGCATATGGAATATGGATGAGACGGGAATTACAACCGTTCAGACACCGAATAGAGTCATCGGACGTCGAGGAGTGAAACAAGTCGGGCGAGTGACTTCTGCGGAAAGAGGAACCCTCGTATTTTTTAATAATGTTTTGCATAAAAATTTTAAATAAATTTTTATATTTTTCGCTTAAAAAACAATTATTAAGATGTATCCTATCATTTTTCAGGATTAGATGTACGTATATGTATTGAAAATGCAGTGTGACGGTAGTAGTTAGTATAAGGGCGTTCCAACTAGGGAGCTCCGAGGGGGGGTGAGGGAGGGGGGTATCAGGTTTCGCGGGGGGTGGGGGTGAGGGGGAGGGGGGAGGGGGCGGGGTATCGGGTTACACAAGGGTATCGGGTTACAAGGAGATAACGCGGGGGGGGGGGGTGAGGGGGAGAGGGAGGGGGGGGGGTATCGGGTTACACAGGGATATCGGATTTCGCGGGGGGTGAGGGGGAGGGGGGGTGACCTTGGCATACCACGTGTATGACTCACCGGTATGACTCATATCCGGTATGACTCACCGGGGGATGACTCACCGGGATGACTCACCCGCAACGCGTGGGGGGTCCGCGTTCGCGTTCGCGTTCGCCGCGCGCCGCGAGGGGGGGTCCGCGTTTGCGGTCGCGGTCGCGCCGCGGGGGGGGGGGGTCCGCGTCGTTCCGCGGGGGTACGTTCGCAGGGGGTACGTTCGCAACAACGCCGCTAGGCGGCGCACAATGGGTAAGACTAACTCGATAGCGCACTGCGTAGGAGCGTGTCTCGTCGATGACGCGTCGAACCTGTCGGAACATGTTCGTCGTAAACAACATTTTTCTGGGAAAAGGGGGGTGGTTATCGCGTAGACTAAACAATCTATCTACGCATTACGTAAAACAATCTACGCAGTACGTAAAAGACAAAGGAAGAAATGACGTCATCGGGACGATGATCGACCCGATGACGCAACGAAGCGATGATAAAAATTGAGGTAGGGATGGACATGCGCGCAAAGAAATTACATCGTTCATTTAGTTGTAAAAAAGCCTGTTTATTTAACTTTTCTTTTTTACACAATATATCTTACGTACTAAAAAACTAAAGCTGCGAGCTCACAATCGATGAGCTGATTCGTATTAAACGCATCGCTAGCGTATATTACATTCGACGCTTCCTTGGGATCCGTCACAGTGGACGCGATATCGGAGAACTGCGCAAACTTTGCATCGACTGCCGCAAGTATTCTGACCAATCGATCGAATCTTGCATCGATGCACCGATCGAGATCGAACATACGACGCAACGTCGATTCGGTCATCATCAAGCATACGTTTGCAGATTCAAGACGTATGAGTTTGACGTTATTAACCGACGTACTAACTCTCACCGTTAGCGGTCCAACGTTTACAAAACTATGGATATGTAGTCATTGCGAAAGAAATTTTGAATGGTTCGTTGTTGCTCGTAGAGTGCCTTCCACGTTTCGAGAGATAACAGCAGTTCCTTTCCTCGATGATCTCCCACGGCGATCTCCACGTAACTCGGTGGGCCCACGTTGATGCCAATTTCGAGGAATTTGTATCCCGTAGCTGTCAACGCGTATCGTCTGCCGAGTATACGTACCGCGCGACGCTCCAACGAAATGCTGTATAAAAGAAATGAAAATAGTTTTTTTCTTATTCGTAAGTATTACAATTTGCAAAGATATAAAAACTGGGGGAGGCTCTATTTTTTGCTTAAACGAAACTTACCTATTACATCTGTTCTCACACGACTGAGTTTCAACGTCGTGAATCGGCACGTAATAATTAACGGCATTCGCGCGTTTTCCACCGTTGTTGCTGTTGCTGCTGCTGCTGCTGCAGCATCCTTCAAAGGAGAACATTTTTTCTCTCGGCTCTCTGAGAAGTTGTGACCGTCAGTACAAGCGATCGCGACAAGACTGATCATGTAAAATTAATCGAGTATACGCGGCAACACCGACATTCCAAAGTAATGATGTGGCGGTGGGGGCAAGAGGGGGGAGGGGGAATTAATTTTTATAATTGAACCTGTCGGGACATGTTTCGTAAACAAATTTTTTCCATGAAAAGGGGGGTGGTTATTGTGTAGACTAAACAATCTATCTACGCAGTACGTAAAAAAAACAAAGGAAGAAATGACGTCATCGAGACGATGATTGACCCGATAACGCGTCGAACCTGTTGGAACATGTTCGTCGTAAACAAATTTTTTCTACTCTAACGATGATGATGGGGGAGGGGAGGGGGAGTAAGAAATAAAACATTATAAAAAGATATATATAATTTATTTTTTAATTCTGGCGATCATCGCTATACGTTAACGATGTATTTCATTTGGAAATGGACGTTGGCGTCGTGCGCGACCACCAATTAAATAGTTTCATTACATTTTGTAACGCGCAATTCTTGACATGTTTTCCGCATCGCATGGTATTGGTGTCATCTAGTTTATTCAAAGATTCGATATCTTCGTAATACGCATCCAGAGTCTCGACGATTAGGTTTTTTCTCGCATAATTCTCCAGCAGATCCACCAGCCATTCTCGTTTCTGACATCCCTTGACGTACACGAGAGTCGGCATCTCGTCATCATCTTCTTCTTCGTCTTCTTCTTCTTCTACACCAAGCACGGCCGATGTAATCAGGCGTTTCACCGTGCTGTATGGCACGTTTCCGTCTTCCCATCGTAATCCATGGTGATTCGCAATCAACCAGGTAGCGCACGATTTGTCGGATTTTGTGAGGAGATTCCACGGCATGGGGTACTAAAAAATGTGATGCGTCAGAACGCAGCCTTTTCTCAGCACCGCCACCTCCTTCACGACAAATTTCATCCCGACGAGGAATCCTTGCAGGTCCACGAACGTTGGTACGGACATGACGAGATTTCTTTATCTCTCTCTCGTCGATGCGTCAATCGAGAGGAATAACGCGACACTCTAATTTATACTTCCCCCTCCCTCCCTTGCCCCTCTCTAAATAATTGTATCGGGGAGTGATGGAAAGAGAGAGAGAGATAGTAGATATTCACGTCGACGTTGCCGCGAACACTCAGACTATTCTGCGCACCACGTTCGTCAACGGGTTGTACTCAATCACGCGGTCGTGTATGATGAGACAGTATGCGGAGGTATTCGGCGGTACGTTCTCCATGCAATCAAATTCTAGTCTGACATCCACGGTGGCGTTTTTGACGGATTCGTTTTGGCGAGAGCAATCGATGATCACAAACGGGCCGTTACGTAGAAAAGTCGAAACGGTGAGACTCGGCTCGAGATATTCGTATCCGTAGTAGCCCTTGCAGAAACGCGCGTACATATCGTACAGAATCGCCCATCTGTATTTATCAAAGTCCAAATTCAAGTCGTCGTACGGATAAACTTCAGAGTTTAGATAGAGTTTTACGTTGGTCAAGTTGCAGTCGTCGAATCGGCTTGTGTCGGCGGACATGACGTTCTTCCGACCCGTCTGCAGAGCGAAGACGACGTATCGCGGTTTCTCGAGCTGAGTCGCGGTCTTAATGGCCCACGAGTGCTTGGTCGTGTTCTGCAACAGGGGATACTCGTACAGATCCCACGAACGGAAACCCATACTTAGATATCGTCCGTTTTTCAAGGCGCGCAACATCGACAGCTTGTTGATCTCGTTCAATACCACGTGATGCATTCGCCATTGTATCTTGAGTATTTTGATGGTGGGCTCCAACGCGAGACTTCCCACCAGGGAATTGTTGTAGTTGCGCGATCGTATCAAGATCAATTCGTGACGAGCATTGATCACCACGCGTTTGTAATCCTCACAAAATCCCAGTAACGTGTTGAGCGGTACGCAGAAATTGAAATATCCGTTCGGGTTATTCTGTGGCTCCCAGCCAGCGTTTCTCAGGATCACGCTTCTGTCGGACGATACCGTAACGTAGTTCTTGAGCGTGCTGGTTATTCCTACGTTTCTGCAGCGATCAATCTCCACGCCGTCGAGCTCGTATCGAATCTCTTCGAACATGAACGCGACGCAATTAGTCCCCAGTACCACGTTATCGACTTGGTCGGCTACTCTGGTCACCGTCAATGTTCCTTCGACGTAGAGAAAACTTTCGCACGGCAACGTATACAGATCCTGCTGTTGTATGGGTATTCGTATCTCGTCGCTATAGTCGAACGTTGTGTTGGCGTACGGGTTGTACGTGTGAGTTTCGATCTTGACGATGCGATCGTCGAAGACCGGCTCACCTCCGATGTTGAGAATTTCAGTCATCGTTTAGATGTTTCGCACCGCGAATCCCAGAGATTGTAAAAATTTAACGTTCAACGCGTTGAGCTTCTTTCTCGTCGCTTGTTTAACACCGCCGAATGTCGACTTGACGATATCGTCGATCGGCGCAGCCGTAAAGATATTATTGTTGTTATCTATCGCGTGCTCCGAGTCGTTCAACACTAGCATCTCATATGTCGCGCGCACACTCACGCTCACGCATACACCGGTGCGTTATCGCTCTCGCCGTCGTACGTGCAATCTGACGGTGATCTCTTCTCCGCGAAAATCGAGCAATCGTCCGTCTTGATCAGCGACGCGTATCGTTAGATCAGTAACGCTCCGCGCGATGATCGGCAGGTAAATGATCTGCGCTGGCGTTTCCGATATCTTATATCCCGGTGGTACGCTCGGTGAAAACTCGTGTATCGTATGAACGCGTTTACCGTTGCTGTACGCACCCGCGGTCACGTTACACTCCACGCGGATAATGTTTACGTTGATAATATTAATCGGTGCGTCCGATTTATGCCATTGTCCCGGCTGCAATACACTCGTCGACGAGAATCCCAGTAGCGATCCGACGTTGTTCGGTTTGTTAAAGTTCACTCTGAAAGCGCACTTGATCTCGCTCTTCATCGTATTGTAATTTGCGCGGAGCACTATCGGGTACTCCGCGACCTCGTCTTCGTAGCCGTTCGCGCGAACGGTCTCCTCTCGCGCGATATTCGCGACCGACGTACAATCGTCGTCGTTGGAACGAACCACGCGTCGCGGACGTTTCCGTGAAATTTCACGTTTCAAGAACTCGTGTATGGCCCGTATCTCGTACGATCCCTCGGGAATCGTAATTTCCGTGTCATCCTCGTCAAAATAAAATTTATTATTCAAAGAATTCACGTTCGGAATCGTGTGATAAGTCTCAAAACACATTAGACCGAGCTCGTAGTCACCGTCGCTCAGATCCACGGCGGGAAAATAGTGCTCCGCGAGGATGCTGCTCTTCCCGGTCAGCGTGAACGTTATAGACATGTCGACGGAAGCTGTTCGATGAACACTGAGTTTCCGCACGGCGCGTCGTCAGGTTTTAAATTAGCGTCGATCGTCGTCGATCGTCCGGAGAAATTGCAAGCACAATTGTCCACAGATGCTCTGATCGTATCGCTGATAAGACGTGCGATTGTACTCGATTTTCGTCACGCTCGGTCCGAAATATCGCACCAGTTCTTTCGGTGGTCGAAGATTGCCAAAACTGTCGAAATATACGACTCGATCTCCCCTCTTGGCGTACGCTACCCAATGGGTGCCGGGGCCCGCTGCATCGTCCAAATTCACGATACCGCTCTCGTTTCGACGTACGCCATCGACGATCGGTAACGAATCACGCATGAAAACACCTCTGAAGAATGGTACGCGCATTCGCTTTGCCAATCGACTCAATTGTACGTTAGTCGTAATACCCGCGGGCATATTTAACGTCTTTTTGACGTTTTTTTTTCTTTCTAATCTCCAACGCTACTCCTCGCCCGCGTTTGTGCGGGCCGAGATACAATCCTTGTCCATATTTGTACGGAGCGAGATAAAGTCCGCGACCTTCCATGGCGCGATTGTGGCGTTGCGTCTCTTCCAGCTGACGCCGCGCGGCTTTGCTAGCGTTCATCGCCGTTGTAATTCCGGCCGCTCCGCCGGCCAGAGAACCGAGAACTCCCAACAACGGTAGAATCGGCAATACGCCACCTCGTTTCGCTGTCGGCAGTATCCGTTTCTTCGTCGACCTTTTCCTCGTTCGTGTTTTCCGTGTTTTCAAACCCATTCCGAGCTTCGTCTTAGCCTTCATGGCCGCCCAGACGGCTGTAGTTGCAGCCCTCTCTCCGAGAGCCGAATCTCTCGCGATGACGCGTCCCAGCGCTCTCTCGGCGAGTATCTTGTCCGCCGCGTGTCTCTCGGTGAGCTCTTTGCTACGCGAATAGGCTATGTCGTGCTCGCGACACGCCGCGTCCAATGGATTTACACCCGGATCACCTCTAGCCAATCGTTCTTGCAAACGAGTACCCGGACCGCAAAACTGATAGCCGGGAATGTGCAATTCGATCGGAAATGCACCTATCGCGCCTCTACCTGTTTTTATTTTCGTTGACATTCGCCGCAATCCTTAATCAACGGGGCGGGACCGTCGATGTGCGTTCGCTGCCACGGTTGATTGTAATGTGCGTCACAGCGACGATAGGTCTGAACCTCCAAATCCGTCTTTATATGCTCCGGAAGCTTGTCCCACACGTAGTAGACGTGATCGCCGCACATTTGCAACAGAACGGTTTTCGGCACAAATTGCAGCTGTTCAGCGCTAAAATCCGAAGTTCTCGACAGCAGGACGAACATCTTTGCGACTGAGCGATTCGCGGTGCCGCGCACCTATAAATAGCCGTTCGAACAAAAGTTCGATTCAGTCGTACAAAGTGCAAGAAAAAAAAATGAGATTCGTGCGACAACCGTTGGCGATTCGCGTGACGAATTGCGACGACAGATCACGGCCGATGGAGGGCAACGCGGAGAAGCGCAGACACGGTACGATGCTGCCGACTACTATACGCGCGATCATTTGCGGTCCCTCGAATTGCGGTAAAACCAACGTTCTGATAAGTTTGCTGGAAAGTCCGCACGGTGTACGTTTCGAGAACGTGTACGTGTACTCGAAATCGCTGCGACAACCGAAATACCAATATCTGGAGAATTTATTGACATCGATCGACGAAATCGGCTACTACACCTTCTCCAATAACAGTGACGTCATTCCACCGAGCGATGCGTGTCCAAACTCGATCTTCGTCTTCGACGACGTGGCGTGCGATAAGCAAGACACTGTGAGAGAGTATTTCTCGATGGGTGGGCACTCGAGCGTCGACTGCTTTTATCTCTGTCAGACGTACGCGAGAATACCTAAACATCTGATACGCGACAACGCGAATCTGCTGATCCTATTCAAACAGGATGGCACTAATTTGAAACACGTGTACAACGATCACGTAAATACCGACATGTCGTACTATGAATTTTACTCGTTGTGCCACGATTGTTGGCAATGCAAGTACGGATTCATAGTGATAGACAAGGACAGCGCGCTTTCAAACGGCCGATACAGAAAAGGGTTTAACGTGTTCGCGATACCGCAAAAGCGGTCAGTCGTCGCCGATACGTCGTCGAAGGTGAAACGTTAGCGTTACAGAGAGAGATCGACGCTCTGCTTTTGTTTTTTCCCCGCGATGGCTGCGATCAACGGGAGCGAGACGATTCGCGAACGCGAGAAGATCGTGAAAGATATTGCGAAAACGAGTAATTCGATTTGCAAGAAACTTCGCGCTTTGAAGACCGGTAAGATCGAGAAGGACATTGAGTTGGACACGCACTTTAGACCTCTCATCGGGCCGCTGAAAAAGATCGTCGACAACTCGAGCTTGACCGCGGTGAAGAAAGAGGAGCCGGAAAGCGTCGCTGGCGGGGAGGAGGAGGATGCTACACCGAAGAGAGAAAAGAGGGAACGATTAGACTCCTGGTCGGATCTCTCATCGTCGACACCGCGTAAATCTAATCAATCGAAACGATCGAAAGTACTACCGATAACCTCTACACCGATAATATCTACACCGACGCGAACCGTGCAACGTACAAGTCCCGAATTTCTCGAAAACGAGAATGTTTTCGAAACCACGGATGACTCGATCGAGACGACCGTTCAAAAGCAGTTGCAAACGTCGGAAGGTCGAGAATTGTTTGTAGAAACGTTGGAAGATCACTTGGGTCCACTGAGCCGAGTGTACATCGCGTCTGTTTTGGGCGCCGATCCAACGACAGACGACGTGTACGGCATTTATCTCGGCAAGAATGAATTGATGCTCGGTAATAAACATTTTGACGTGGACAAAGCGGATAACATAATTATCGGCGACGTACGATACGCCGGCACACCCGGTATTTACGAGTTAATCTTCAAAAAAATACCCGATGATAAGCTCTACACGGAGGCCGATAGGCAAAAGTACAGGAGCATACTGTTGGCGACGAGTGCTCATAAATACAAGCACGATCCTCGCGAGCGAGTAAAGGGTAACAGGGGATACAAGTATCTATGGGTAATCTCACCGTTGATATCGATCGAATCCAAGAAGAAAAAATCCGGAAAGGGCGTATTCGCGCCTCGCGCGATGACGCTAACCGACAATAAGATCGACTACGTGCACTGGGACGACCCCAACGAGCTGGTGGATCGTCTGCGATTGCTCGACGCATCGCGTCAAGCTGGCAACAATGCCCACGACAACGAAATCACGTCGATCATCGAGGAACTTCGCGAGGCTGGGCTTATTATAAATTAAACGGCGCGACAGCGATCCGTTCAATTGGTGTTGAAATGCCGATCAATAAATTTGGATTGTTCGAGCAGAGCGAAGACGCGACGAATGCCATTTCGTACCATCGGTGGAGCGGATTAGTGAGAAATTTCGTGCGCGACAACGCTCTGTGTCGCACCGCCACGGACTTTGACGCAAGGTCGCGCAAGATTCGTCGCGTAGCGCAACCTGAGACTGACGGTGACGCAGTTAACAAACTATACGTGGATCAGTGCGTTAAAAGTTTGCGAGATCAACGGAAAGAGTCAGACGAGAAGCTTACCGCGTTCGAGAAGGACGTGCGAGCGTTACAATTAGAAACGACTTGCGAACGACAATGAGTGACAAGAAACGGTTCAGCAGAAACGACTATCAAACGGCGACGAGTGAAGAGAGGCAACGGTTAATTAACGACGGCGGCGAACAGCAACGAACGATTCGAGAACGGTTGTCGGACGGCTGTCGAACGGTTCAAGAACGGTTGTCGGACGGTTCAAGAACGGTTCAAAAACAGCTCAGAAACGATTACGAGCGGTTTAGAAACAGCTGCGAACTACGCGGTGACAGGAAAGGCTACAAACGGCTAAAGAACGTAGACGACGACGACGACGATGAGTGACAAGAAACGGTTAAGTGACGACAACGACGACGAACAACAACGAACGGTTCGAGAACGGTTGTCGGACGGCCGTCGAACGGTTCAAAAACGGCTCGAAATCGTTTCTGAACGGTTCAGAAACAGCGACAAACGACGCAGAAACAGAAACAGAAACGGCTACGTACAGCTAAAGAACGACGACGAACAGCCAACGAATCGCTAACGAAACATGAGACCGTTAAAATCGACCGATGTGGATAAAAATATCGAAAAGCGACGGTTGGTGGACGAATTGCACGCATCGGCGAGAAGAAATTTTCCCCGCAGACACGTCATAGTGCGAGGGTACGACGACCTGTGGCAAGCTGACATCGTCGAGATGCGTCCCTACTCGCGTTTCAACGGAGGCCACCACTACATACTCACCGTCATCGATGTGTTGAGCAAGTACGCGTGGGCCGTGCCACTCAAGGGTAAAGGCGGCAGCGAGACAGCCGACGCTATCGCTGAGATAATTCGAGATAGCGGGAGGTGCCCTAGTAACCTACAAACCGACATGGGGAAGGAATTTTACAACACCGACGTGCAACGTCTCGTGAGAAAACACGACATCAATCATTATTCCACGTATTCGGTGATGAAGGCATCGGTCGTCGAGCGATTCAATCGCACGTTAAAAAACAACATGTGGAAGATGTTTACGCTCAATGGAAATTACAAGTGGGTCGACGCATTGCCGCGACTCGTGTCGGATTACAACGCGCGCAAGCATCGAACGATCGGCATGCGACCCGTCGACGTTACCTTCGCGATCGCCGAAAGACTCTTGGCTACGGTGTACAGCGCGATAAAGATCGCGGGCCCGGCAAAGTTCAAAACGGGCGACTCGGTACGCGTCAGCAAATACAAGACAATTTTCGAGAATGGTTACACGCCGAATTGGACCACCGAGGTGTTTAAGATCCGTAGAGTGCAACATATCAATCCCGTAACCTATCTACTCGAGGACTATCGTGGAAAATCCGTCGCTGGAGCGTTCTACGAGCACGAGTTGCATCGCGCGACGTATCCTGACGTGTATCTCGTAGAGAAAGTACTGCGCAGGAAGGGCGACGAGGTTTACGTGAAATGGCTGGGATTCGATGGATCGCACAACTCTTGGATACACAAGAACAATGTCATTTGATTCGTGCAAACTGTATTTTATTCTTAATATAAAAAATGATACATGTAAAGTGTTTGAAATATGTAATACATATAAAGTATATAATAAAAAATATTAAATACGCATATGTAGAATATCTTTATTAATATTCCTTTATCTATTGTAATACATACATACATTTATATGTTATACTACTACATACATTACATATATATTGTATTGTACAAACATATATACATACATACATACATACATACATACATACATACATACATACATACATACATACATTACTTACATACATACATACATACATACATACATACATACATACATACATATATTTATATGTTATACTACTACATTATATTACGTTACATACATACATATGTCATGTTATACTATTACATATATTACATACATATATACATACATACATAAATTATACTATATACATTGCATACATACATGCATAGGGTTATGTGGGGTGATGTGCAACACTTTCACGCGTTGCTCGGAAAACATATCCAAAAATCAAATTCTTGAATATATCATGGCTGTATAATGTAGAGGAAGGAAAATACTAAAATTCTGCGTGATTAGATTTTCAAAATTTTAAATTTTTCCTAAAAATTTTTCGAGTTTTCAAAAACGTCTGTTTTAGCATTTTCAAATTTTCTTGGGGTGATGTGCAACACAGGTAAAATTAAGGTAAAAAATGCATGAATATCGACATCAATCGACTTAAATGTTTAATTTGGGCTTCTTAAATACAAATTAATCGAAATCTGGTGAACAAAAAATTTCACTGTGTTGTAATCGACCTGAAAAAAAAAAATCATTTTTTATTTGATTTCTTATTTATTTATCGCTTAAAAATTAATATAATGAAAGGAAAAACGCAAAAAAATTTATTTTTCATCATCTGAATCGCAGTTGTCACAAGTAAAATAGTTGCGACCTTGCATGTCGACACATTTCACATCATGTTGCACATCACCCCAAACACGCTATTTTGCGCGGACTGGCGTGACACCAACACAATGTAAGAAAATCACAAAATCGCTTTGGATTATCAAAAGTACTTGAAAAACTAACAATATAAAAATATTTACCTATAAGATGACTAAAACCAATTCACGAAATCACTATGAATGTGAAAAGCAAAAATTACATTCAGCTCGAGAAATTTAACTCGCTTTTCGTACAGCAAACCAGGGTGCGTGCTATCTCGCGAGTTATTTATCTAAAACAAGGTACTGTCAACACAAACAGATGGCAGTATGCGGTTCTGTCAAATGTCGACATGCAGACCAGGAATCGGAAACGTTGCACATCACCCCACACAACCCTACATTATATTACATACATTGCATCATTATATTACATACGTGTATACATTACGTTATATTCGGTAATGTCCCCACGGCAACGTATCGGTCGAATCCGGCACGATATATCGCTTATCGTCGTACGGACTCAGAGCGATTTTCGTCTTACTGATAGTGTACACTTCGTGCATTTTCGATCTTATGCACGACTGCGGTCGAGTCATTTCGATCTCATCGTTCAGACACCGCGTGTAGTCGTCGAACGTGATGGTGCGCGCGATGACGTTGCTTTTGACACCTTTCGCTTTTTTACAGTCTTTTTTGCCATCGACTCGCAAGGCGTACATTTTCGCCCTAAGTCCAACGAATTCGGTCATAATGGCGCCGTTGTTTTCGTCCTTCATCAGGCCCGGCACTTTTTTATTCACGAGAGGCATACCATAAGCGTTATCTACCGCGTAATCACTCGTGTCGAACCTGACTATATCATGTTTCATGTTCTCATACGCGTCGTCGCACTCGATATGATAAATCAAACTGTCCGTGTCGGTATACATGATTCTACACGAGTCGCGGTACAGGGGAGACATGTACTCGTGGTGAAATTCGTATAGGCACACCTTCGACAGGTCGAGGATGCACATGCCGACGTAGATCGGTTTGTCGAATTTCACCTCGAGTTTGCGCAGTTCGACGGCTACCAGATTTTTCGAAAACACGCTCCTGCTGTGGAAATTTGGTCGCGCGATCATTGCCTCCGCGCCGTATCGTCCGTCCCACTTCGTCAGTAACTTTACATCGACGTGATTGCGTACATTCTCCATCGTTTTCCCGAAAACTGCATTATTCATTAATTTATATAAATTTTTTTCGAACTCATTTTTGGCCTGTGTTCTAAATTTTGTATTGAGTTCGATGTAAGCGCGGAGCCACGCAGATTGAGCGAATTGTAATACGCGATGTATTTTTTTGACGCGAAGGCCGTGGCGTGTGCACTGCTGTAGATTGCGATAATGAATGACGTAACGCTCCTTATCGTGCACCGTGGCGAGAAGTTTGTCTTGTCGTTTGCCGGGCGGTTTATCGCGCATCGGACAGAACGGTAGGTCAGTGTGCGCGTCGTGTTTATCCGCAGGATACTCTAGATCGACCTCGAGAATATAGCCCGTAGGCGAATCCAAAGCGATCGCTCTAAAATCGAATTTTGACACGTCTTTGACCCATCGAAACTCCGCGTAGGGCAATGGCCGACACATCGCCCAGCCGTACAAGTTGTTGACATCGAAGTACATTAGGAACGACGACGGTTTTGATGGATCGTACGACTGCATATATTTGTTGTTGGCCTGCGCGTATCTGCCGGAACATTGACTCAGACCGCCGCAAATACCACGTTCGATAAACATAACCATGTCAATGTCGGTCAGCAGTTCGAAATTGATACACGTATGTTTCAACATGGCGTCCCACGTAAAGCCTGGTAAAGTGTAGTAGTACGCGGGATCAAGTCCGTAACTCGCGACGCAGCTGTCGCGGAAATTTTCAAACACGTCGGCCAACAACAAGACATCGGTTTTCAGGTACAGATCGCTGTATTCGCCCAGGGTTCGAACGGAGAATCGCTGCCATACGTTCGCGGCGTGCGCGTAATCGCTCTCGGATACGGTTTCACCGGTCAAGGAACTGTAAAATGAATCGCGCGGCGGTAAACACGTATCCTCCAGCTTTTCGACGCTGTCCACGTATTCGTATGGAAAGACACCTTTTCGCGTCAATAATTTGAAATTGTCGTCGGATAACGCGGAAAATTTGGAACGTATAATTTTTAATTTATCCTTGTCGAGGAAGGATGCCAATTTTGCGAGACTCGCGCTCAGAAATTTGTACGATTCAATGAATCTTAATTTTATGTCGCTTCGCGAATCTGATCTGTCGGCTGTGTCTTTCACATGCTTCGTGAATGAGATGTACTTTTCCTTTGTTATAGGCAGTACATCGATCGAGCCTTCGAACGCGGCAGCTATCTCCTTGATAATAAAGTGTGCGTCATAGCCCGATAGATTGTGAAAAATGACTGGTATGAAGTGAGAATCCTTATAATTCAGATTGCACGTCGAATGTGCCGGACCTCTATAACGCCCGGTCAGGTGGCAATGATCGCGTACACGATTATCATCCGGCGCGAACGGTTTTTCGCAAATGTGACATTGCGTCGCGCTGTGAAATGTCTCCCGCTCGTCTCGCGTTAGCTCTACCATGCACACAATGTCGGACAAGATGTTCTTTACGCGATGCGCCAATCCTTTGAGTTCCTCGGCGAACCACGCGACGCAGTCGTTATCGCGACGAAATCGATACGCTGATAACGTTTCGTCGTACGAGCACTGTACGTAGTATGCTATACTACATACCCAATGATGTTGATAGGCGTATGACGTGTGTTCCGTCTCCGGTTGTGTCTTCTTCAGCACGCACTCCAGATCGGCGTACACCACGAAGGGAAGTCGCTCTTTCCTGCTGTGGTTCTTGAAGCTCAGTCAGCCACTTGTTGTCCTCGCTCGGTAGTCTGATGGCGCATTTGTTTACCTTTCGACATTCCACAGTGTGAGACTGCAATTTGTCGCTCGAACTAAAATAGTGAAGACATCTGCAAAAAAAGAAACACACAATTATTATATATTTTTATACACAAAATATAAATTTGTATATATTTTATTTAATAGAAGTATAGATACTTACCGATCACAAAAGTATTTCCGACTATGATGCTTGCTCAATTGCGAGCTCACGAGGCGGGATAGATTCTTGATCCACGCAAAATGTCCAACATTGTTGTCCCGTGGGTCCTGCACGTACAGCAGATTCACGTGTTTGTTACTCGTGCGATCGGTAAGCCGTATTGGAAGAACGGTTGACGTCTTCTGTCCCTCGATGGTATAGACGTTAACGGATATATTGTTGAGTCGTTCGAAATGTTTAATCTGACTCAACGTCATTGGGAACTCAATGTCTCGTACGTTTAATACCATTGAATAATGCGGGTATGATGATTCCAGATCTGAATTTCTTTCGGCTGGATGCAGAGCAGCCGTCACTGCCCACGCAAAACACGCATTGTCCATTGATCGCACATTGATTACCGCGTTTTTCAATTTAATGTCTTGATGCAATTGCAAGTGACACCCCGCGCGCAAAGGATTGTACCTGTTGACGTTCACCGTCAAATTGAGGATTCGCGTCAACGCCCACTCACTGTCGCGTTCCTGGAACTCCTCGAGGGACGTTAATGTGGGCTCGATAACTTGCCGCTCGTACCACTCGCGCAAGTGCGTGGTACGACAGAGTTCATAGTTTCTCGTAGTAATACTTTTATTCGCACGTTTATCACCCGCCACAAATTCTCCGTTGAACGCGGTGTTCACTTTGACACAGTTATGTGTTTTTATAATGTCTCGCACTCGCTTGCACACTACGCTGCAGGCGTCTTCCAAAAACTGTCGCGGATCTATATGGTCTGTATTAATTACCGCACCGGTCATTATCCGCGTTTCGAACGCTACATCGATTTCTCGCCATACGAGTTCTGTCGCGCGCGTGTCGCCACTGTTACCGGTGTCCGCATAATCACCACCGCTACGGATAAATTGTCTTTCCAATCGCGTCTTCGCACCCTCGAGTCGCGCGATTCTGGCAACCAACTTTTGCCTCCGTCCGATCGAGGATTGCCTCTGTCCGATCGAGAGCCGCGGACGTTTGGCACGACAGCCTTCTTCGAGCTGCTTGATGAATTCCGCGCATTGCAGCGCCCATGTGAAAAATTCACCCAAGGTAGCTACTTGGTCGGACAGCTCCAATAGATCACGTTCGGTTTGCTCGAATTGATCCATGTTTGATCACTTTCGCACCAGTTCTTTTATTATATCGCTCCACAGAGTCTCTCTTACAGAGCAACGTACACGTGCTAATGTTCGATCATAAAATAAACTGCAATACTTGTCGACCGATGTATCGCTCTCAAATCATACTACTGCGGCTCGACGCGCTTCATTCCTCGTTATATACCCTTTGCCCTTTCTCTCGCTCCAACTGATTTTTGAAAGATCTTTTCCTTTGTCTCGCGTACTGCGTAGATAGATTGTTTAGTCTACGCGATAACACCTACTTTTCCTAAAGAAAATTTGTTTACGGCGCCCGCGAAACATGTCCCGACAGGTTCGATGCGTCATCGACTATCCTTCGCTGAATACTTTAATAACATAAAGAAAGCAGCTATAATTTCTTCGCGCGCATTTCCATTTCAGCCGTATATGCGACGTTTACTAAAACTCCAGCTGCATGAATTTTACAATCAAATATCGCGTACCGTAACATAGAAGCGAGGCGCCAATGTTCTAGCGGACGTCGGCGCTCGCCTTTGTAATGCGAGACGTTTTGCGACTATCATTATATTTTTATACACCGCTATTATAATTTTCTCTGACGACTTCTCCGTTCTGCTGTCACCACGCGACCGTACGTATCGCTGACCACGTAATCGTCGTGATTACCTTCGCACGCTTTATCGATTGTCATCGAAGGCTCATCGCGATCGTGATGGTCGCTTCGAGGGTCGATCCGTCATTTCTTCCTTTGTTTTTTTACATACTGCGTAGATAGATTGTTTAGTCTACGCGATAACCACCCCCCTTTTCCCAGAAAAATGTTGTTTACGACGAACATGTTCCGACAGGTTCGACGCGTTATCGGGTCGATCATCGTCCCAATGACGTCATTTCTTCCTTTGTCTTTTACGTACTGCGTAGATTGTTTTACGTACTGCGTAGATAGATTGTTTAGTCTACGCGATAACACCCCTCTTTTCCCAGAAAAATGTTGTTTACGACGAACATGTTCCGACAGGTTTGACGCGTCATCGACGAGACACGCTCCTACGCAGTGCGCTATCGAGTTAGTCTTACCCATTGTGCGCCGTCTAGCGGCGTCGTTGCGAACGTACCCCCTGCGAACGTACCCCCGCGGCGCGACGCGGACCCCCCCCCCTCCCGCGGCGCAACCGCGCACCCCGCGCGGACCCCGCGGCCCCCGCGGCGCGACCGCGACCGCGAACGCGGACCCCCCCACGCGGCGCGCGGCGAACGCGAACGCGAACGCGGACCCCCCACGCGGCGCGGGTGAGTCATCCCCCGGTGAGTCATACCGGATATGAGTCATACCGGTGAGTCATACACGTGGTATGCCAAGGTCACCCCCCCTCTCCCTCACCCCCGCGAAATCCGATACCCCTGTGTAACCCGATACCCCGCCCCTCCTCCTCCCCCTCACCCCCCCGCGTTATCTCCTTGTAACCCGATGCCCTTGTGTAACCTGATACCCCGCCCCCTCTCCCTCCCCCTCACCCCCCGCGAAAACCCGATACCCCCCCTCCTCACCTCCCCTCGGAGCTCCCTAGTTGGAACGCCCTTATACTAACTACTGACGGTTAAACCCCAGCATTTTTTAGATTTCAATTTTTTCCACCGTTGTCGTTTTTGCTCTATACCAGTTAAACAAAGCGACGTAGATAAAAATTTCCTATATAAATTTTGTAGCTAAAGGTTCACATCTTACAGTGGTATACCACATTTAACTAAAATTATTTATTTTATTGTTAAAAATCGGCACCGAAAAAAAACTGACGGTTAGGCCCCGGTCTCCCCTACTATAGGTAGCACTTCGGTCCAATAGGTTGTCTCGTGGCATTTAATGGCAGCCGTCATTTGTCGATGGAATCGTTCTACCATTCCATTTGCTCCCGGATGGTATGCGTTAGTCCGTATATGGGTGGTTCCTGTTAAATGCGTTAGTCTTTTAAACAGGTCGGCTTCGAATTGACGTCCTTGATCCATTGTTATTCGTGCTGGAGGGCCATATCTCGTTATCCATTCTATGAATAGGTGTTCTGCTACCGTTTCTGCTGTTATGTTTGGTACAGGAATTGCTTCGGGCCATCTCGTGAAGCGGTCGATGATCGTCAGGCAGTATTTGTATCCTTTTGATACTGGTAATGGTCCGACTAACAAGGGAACGGTCGGAAGTGTCCCTACCCGATTTGGATACGCTTTGGATATGTTGTTGAGCATCAAAAAATATTAGACGCGTATTTTTTTTTGCTGCTTATCTCGACGTTTATTGGTTGAAAAAACCCGATTTGGAACCTACCCGATTTGGATGCGCTTTGAATATGTTGTTGAGCATCAAAAAACATTAGACACGTGTTTTTTTTTGCGGCGTATCTCGACGTTTTGGGGTGAAACAACCCCTCGAAAATAACGGATTTTATAGTTTTTTGCGAATATCTTCGAAAATATAAGGCGTAACGACAAAAAATTTGTACGAAATGTTTATGGCTTTTTGTGCTCTTTACAATGGCGTAATCAGATTTTTCAAATTTGTCACATTTTTTTATTTAACCCCACCCCCACCTATTATTTTTGCCAATATAACAATTTTTCCAACGCAAATTTAATAGCGTCAAATGCCAAATACATCCATGTGTATTTTATTATGATACCATTATTAGATTTTTGGCAAGACAAGATGATATGTGGTATAGGCGTCGCGCTGTAGGTAGGTTGTTGCGTTATTTCTGTTCAGTTGCGTCGTACGCTTAAAAATTTCCATTCAACTCCGGGATGACCGAAAGCGCTGATTGCAAGGGCCAGCGCAAGGCACTGACAGCGAGAGGTTAACGCTATTTCGAGAGTCCTAGACTAGCAACGGAATGTCGACTCCGACATTATAAATACGCCGAATTGTAAGATTGGGCGGGCAGTCGCAAATCATAATCTGAACGAACACGTGCGTCACATTAACCGTTACAATAATATACTATCCCGGTTACGGCACAACAAAAATCAACAACCAAATTCACGCATTTGAATATCATTTGCTTGTGTCATAATTCCGAAAAGCAAGCATTTCAGATCATAAGTCTGAAGTGTAAAGAACTGTGTTGTACGCTGTTGTTTTGTGAACATGTAAGTGCATTTTTATTGTTAACTTTTATTGGTTTCTTACGCTTGTTACTTTTTTCTTTGATATTGAATATAACTTTTTATTCAGCTCTTACTCAATCTTTGCCAGTCTTGCCAGTGACTATATAATCTTTTTTGTTCATAAAATGTCACGTTGTAAGCACATACTATAGTATATTGTGCACCGAGAGAAAGCAGCGTTTTTCAGACGAGTGTGAAGTTTGCCACCCGAGCCAAAGGCGAGAGCGGCAAATCACACGAGTCTGAAAAAGCTATTGATCCGAGGTGCACACGATATTTTTCACAACACTAATGAAAAGTTCGACTTTCATGCCTAGAGAGGGGCGAAAGTGACCAATTTCACGCTAGGGCGGCATAGCGGGCGGAAAGTAACCACTTTCCTTCCTAGGGAGGAAAGTCCAAGCATGGAAAGTCAAACTTTTTATTAGTGTTGTGAAAAATATCGTGTGCACCTCGGATTAAAAGCTTTTTCAGACTCGTGTGATTTGCCGCTCTCGCCTTTGGCTCGGGTGGCAAACTTCACACTCGTCTGAAAAACGCTGCTTTCTCTCGGTGCACAATATACTATAGTAGGTGCTTACAACGTGACATTTTATGAACAAAAAAGATTATATAGTCACTGGCAAGACTGGCAAAGATTGAGTAAGAGCTGAATAAAAAGTTATATTCAATATCAAAGAAAAAAGTAACAAGCGTAAGAAACCAATAAAAGTTAACAATAAAAATGCACTTACATGTTCACAAAACGACAGCGTACAACACAGTTCTTTACACTTCAGACTTATGATCTGAAATGCTTGCTTTTCGGAATTATGACACAAGCAAATGATATTCAAATGCGTGAATTTGGTTGTTGATTTTGTTGTGCCGTAACCGGGATAGTATATTATTGTAACGGTTAATGTGACGCACGTGTTCGTTCAGATTATGATTTGCGACTGCCCGCCCAATCTTACAATTCGGCGGTATTTATAATGTCGGAGTCGACATTCCGTTGCTAGTCTAGGACTCTCGAAATAGCGTTAACCTCTCGCTGTCAGTGCCTTGCGCTGGCCCTTGCATCAGCGCTTTCGGTCATCCCGGAGTTGAAATGGAAATTTTTAAGCGTACGGCGCAACTGAACAGAAATAACGCAACACCTACCTACAGCGCGACGCCTATACCACATATCATCTTGTCTTGCCAAAAATCTAATAATGGTATCATAATAAAAATACACATGGATGTATTTGGCATTTGACGCTATTAAATTTGCGTTGGAAAAATTGTTATATTTGGCAAAAATAATAGGTGGGGGTGGGGTTAAATAAAAAAATGTGACAAATTTGAAAAATCTGATTACGCCATTGTAAAGAGCACAAAAAGCCATAAACATTTCGTACAAATTTTTTGTCGTTACGCCTTATATTTTCGAAGATATTCGCAAAAAACTATAAAATCCGTTATTTTCGAGGGGTTGTTTCAACCCCAAAACGTCGAGATACGCAGCAAAAAAAAACACGTGTCTAATGTTTTTTGATGCTCAACAACATATTCAAAGCGCATCCAAATCGGGTAGGTTCCAAATCGGGTTTTTTCAACCAATAAACGTCGAGATAAGCAGCAAAAAAAAAATACGAGTCTAATATTTTTTGATGCTCAACAACACATCCAAAGCGCATCCAAATCGGGTAGGGACACTTCCGACCGTTCCCTAAGTCGATGTGTATGTGCTCGAATCTCTTTGTTGGCATCTTGAAGTTCCCTATCGGTGAGTTGATATGCCGTGTGATTTTAGATTTTTGGCATTGGTTGCATGATTGTGTCCATGCTCTGCAGTCTTTTTGTATTCCTGGCCAGACGTATCTCTCTGTTATTAGCTTGGTTGTTGCCTTCACTCCTGGATGTGCCAAACCATGCAAGGATTGGAAAACTTGCTTTCTGTATGGTTTGGTCACGTATGGTCGGGCTGTTGGGGAAGATGTGTCACAGATTATAGTTGTTTTGCTTCCTGGGATGGCAATCTTTTTTAGTCGCAGCGAGCTGTCGGTTTGTTTTATTTCTATTAATTCTTGGTCTTCTTCTTGTGCTCGGGCCAGGGCTTCCAGCTCGACTGCTTTCTGTATTTCTTCTATTCATGATAGTGCATCGGCTACGATGTTGTCCTTCCCGGACACATGTCGTATATCCGTTGTAAACTGAGCTATGAATTCTAGGTGTCGTGCTTGTCGTGGTGAGCTACGTACAGGATCCTGCGCCAATCCGTGCGTTATTGGTTTGTGGTCCGTATATACTGTGAATTTTCTTCCTTCCAGCATGTGTCTGTAATATTTGATCGCTGTGTATATGGCCAGGAGTTCTCGATCGTATGGGCTGTACTTCTTTTGTGCTTCGCTCAGTTTCTTGCTCAGGAAAGCCAGTGGTTGCCAACTCTTGTTTGTTTTCTGCTGTATGACTGCCCCGATTGCTGTGTCGGAGGCGTCCGTTGTTACTGCGAGTTCTGCTTTTGGGTCGGGATGTGCTAGCACTGTTGCTTTTGAAAGGCTGTTCTTACAGCTCAAGAAGGCTTCTTCCGCGTTTGCGGTCCATGAGACTGGTGTCTTGCCCTTAGTCTTGGGTCCTTTCAGCATCTCGTTCAGTAAGGCTTGGTCCCTAGCTGCTCCTGGTATAAACCGGCGGTAAAAGTATATTGTTCCTAGGAATTGGCGTAGCTGTTTCATTGTTTGCGGCCTTGAAAAGTTCCTTACGGCTTCCACTTTCTCTGGTAGTGGAGTTGTGTCTTCAGCTAATACTTTGTATCCTAGGAACTTTACTTCCTTCTTTCCCAATACGCATTTTGCTGGATTGATTTTGATTCCGTACTGTTGTAGTCTTTTGAATAATTGTCTGAGGTGGTCTCGATGTTCTTCCTCTGAGTTTGATGCTACGAGGATGTCGTCTATGTGTGCACAGCAGAAGTCCAAACCTCGTAGTATCTTGTCTATAAACCTTTGGAACGTTTGCGCCGCGTTGCTGAGTCTGAAAAGCATGAATAGGTATTCATATAGCCCGAAAGGCGTGGTGATTGCCGTCTTCGGTATATCCTCCTCGTTTACGGGTATTTGGTTATATGCCCGCACGAGATCTAATGTGCTAAAGATTTGTTTTCCGTGAAGTGCTTGTGAGAAACCCTCTATGTGTGATACTGGGTACCTGTTCGGGGGTGTTTGTGCGTTCACTCTGCGGTAATCTCCGTAGGGTCGCTATGCCCCGTTGCCTTTGGGTACCACGTGAAGTGGTGAAGATCATGGACTTTTGGATGGCCTTATTATTCCTTCTTGCATTAGGAGCTCAAACTCCGTTTTTGCGGCTAATAGTTTATTTGGTGCCAGTCGGCGTGGGCGGCATGCCTCTGGTTGACCTTTTGTTGTTTTGATGTGGTGGGTTGTTCCGTGTTCTCCCACTCTCGTCTTCGTATTAGGGTTCACGATGTCTGGAAACTCCGCCAGGATATCGTGATACTCTGTTTCTTTCCTGATCGTTTTTATTGAAGTATCTGGGTTGTCGCCGGTGGTTCCCGGGGATGCGAGTCCCGTTTGTCCGTCGATCAGCATCTTAATCTTTACGTCTGGAAGTAAGTGATAATGTGCTAAGAAGTCTGATCCGATGACTGGCTGGGTCACCTCTGTGACAATAAAACGCCAGAGATATGCTTTTCTTAGCCCAAAATCCGGTTGTAGTGTGACGAATCTGTATGTATTTATGACGGATTTGCCGCGAACAGCTGGTAAGACTCAGCTTTCCTTTTGCTCCTTGTATTGGCGAGTGGGAATACGCTGAAGTCTGATCCTGTATCGATGAGATACTTCCTCCTTATGTTGCGGTCCGTCACATATAGGCGGCTGGATTTAGGGCTGCCGGCATCCGCCGCCATTAATGACTGCCCTCCTTGTTTTCCATTTTGTACGTACAGGGCTGCGTACATTTCTGTACTTCCGCCCCGAAACGTCGGTGATATCGACATATTCCTTCCTTGCGTGGGGTTCTGCTTCGTTGGCGGTTGTCATATCGACGACCTCTTGACCGGCTTTGACTCCTTGCTCGGTCTTTTTGGATTGATCTGACCATTTTTGAGACTTGTAAGGTAAGTGCTGCTACCTGCTTGCTTAATGCGTCTACTCGTGTTTCTTCTGGGTCGTCCTCCTTAGGCTTTTGTGTGGAGGTTGCTAAGACGAGAGCCTTGCTATTGACCTCGTGTATTTTATCTGCCTGGTCTGCTACTACTTCTAGTTTGTCCTCCGTTCGTGCTGCCAGGATGGCTTGTGTTTGTGAAGGGAGTCGTCCTAACCAGAGTGTCCGTAATAGATCTCTCGAGACTGTGTTTCCTGCTAATGTTGCCAGATGTCGCAAGAACTGTGACGGTTTTCGCTCTCCTAGCTCTTCGTTCTCGAGCAGCTATCTGATCCGTTGCTCTTGCGAGTCGGTGAGTCTCTGGATGAGTGCCTTCTTGATCGCCTTGTATTTATTGTGACTGGAGGGTGCGTGATGACGTCTTTGACTTCTTTAGCCTGTTTCGGCTCGATCCGTGATAGGACGTATGCGTACTTCGCTTTGTCTTCCTTTATGTCGCACAGTGCGAACTAGCCTTCTAATTGGGCGAACCAGAGTTCGGGATCTTCCGGCCAGAAGAGAGGGAGTCTCAAGTTTCGTTTTGCCGCCAGGATGGCTTGGTTCTCCTCCTTCTCCTCGTCAATTACCGTTGTCGCGCTCTGTCCTTTCGTTGGCATGGTTGCTCCTTCCTTTTCCAACGTCGGGGTCACCAGTTATGGCGTACTATAGCCACTTATTAATCGGCTTCGCTTGCCGTGTGTTTGCTTGCTCGCAGCAAATTCATATTATTTATTTTTAACTTTAACGCTGCCCGGGAAAAAAATTTTCTTATAATGTCTTATATGCTCATATAAGAAGCGATTGTACAGGGTGCTTCCGCAACATACACATCAGTATGACGGGTTGCCCATTCGAGCAGGCGCGCATGGTCGTTCACAATTGCGTTGACTTTGGTGCATCACCTATAATCACTCGCATATCTTTTTTACAATAAAATGAACTTTGTAGCGCCCGAAGTTGCAATACAATTGTGACGGATTTCCGTAGCAGTAACGTTAAAACAGAAGCCGAGATGACAATACAGGTTATGAAATAAATTTTATTAAGAAAACGAAAGACATCTTTTCTCTTACGAAAAAAGCTCGTACCACAGTCCATCATAATCATTATATATTATAATTTTATTACTTAAATTATTTTTTGCACACAATGTTTATGCACAGGACAAAAGTCAGCAATTAGCATATGTGTGCAAATTTAAATTATAAGTCGGCTAATAAATTTCATTCAATGTAAGTTTAAATAATGGCAGAAATCACCATTAACAATTCTTACAATATTCATTTGTTACATTAATAAATAATTTATCATTAAATTGATAATCAATTTAATATATCAATACTAATGAGCATTATATAATTCTTATATAAATGATGCTGCTGCATCTTAAAAATCTTAATCTTAATCTCATAAACAAGAGGTTTATTAGTATAAAATACATTTAAATATGATGCTAATGAATAGTTTATATAAGGCAAATTATCATTATATTTAATGAATACTTTTCAGTAATAATTTCTTGTAGATTTATATGAGATTCAGTAGCATTATTTACATAAAGATGCTTATTAGCATCAGTATATTGAATTAATTATTAATGTTAATGATGAAATATTAATATTCTGAAATAAATGTTGTTAGACATAAGATCTGCTGATAATCGTTTTTATCGTTATAAATAACGATGGAAACGGTTATCAGCGGATCTTATGCCTAATAACATTATTTCAGATTATATATATATATATATATATATATATATATATATATTTTTTTATGAAAAATTTCATTCCGTGCAAAATAAAATAATTGAAATAATAAATAACAATGTATAATACTATGATCAACTATGATCCAGCTTTCTTCGTAAGAGAAAAATAAGGCATCCCTCGTTTGTCACGTTTACTTTATAAAATGTATTTTTACCTTGTCACTTTGGCTTCTGTTTTAACGATCAATGTTGAAGTCTATTAAAATTGAATGTTTTGCATAATTTAAGTGAATGTCTCGTATTTTGATGGAAATTTGTCGAAAGCGCAGAGATTAAACAAATCATTAGTAATCAGTAATATAAATATTAAGATTCGAAGTGTAGGCTCCTTATGGAATAAAACCAAGTATAGATAGGGGCTAAAATAAAGCAGGCGCGGTGGTGGTGCGCGAATATTATAATAATTAATTTTAACATATAATTTTTCACATATAATTTTAACATATAATATTCACATATTTTCACATATATAATATTCACATATATTCACATATATTCACATATATAATATTCACACATATTTTCACATATTATTTAAATAATAATTTTATTTATTTTAGTGTATAATTAAAAATTAATGATATAAATGAATTAATAGAGATAACATAACTTAGATACAATTTAAGGAACGAATTGGAACAAAATTTATTTTTATCTTAAATATGCTACAACAAATGTTCTACGTAACTACCATTTTGTTCTAAACATAAAGCGATTCTGCGCATAAAATTTTCCCTCACTCGTTCGAGCATGAGATTAGAAGGTGGATTTGAATGATGTCAGAAACGATATATTTTGAAAACATTCTTGGTCTGACGAAGCAAATTTGGAAGTGAAGGTGTATAAACAGCACAATGAGCATCACTATGCAGAGCACAATCCTCATTGCATAAGAGAAATAAACATTCAGGGTAGATGGACTGTGAATGTGTGGGTCGGACTTATAGGAGATCATATTATCGGCCCAGATTTATTCAGGG